>NW_017732061.1:291352-343121 GCF_001890085.2 Hipposideros armiger
TGTTCCAGCACATCCTGTGCCTTCACACTTCCACCACATAGCCCCAAGACACTTTGTTACTGTGTCCTCCCAGGGGAGATAACTATTATCATTCCAATAGGTCCCAGGCACCTGAGACACTCCCCGAGAGAGAGCTTTACAGATATCATTCCATCCGGCCTCAGTTTTCTGAGACACTCTCTCGACTAATGGGTCAGAGGCTAATGTAGGGGGGTGGTAATGGAATCGGCTATAATGCAACAGTCTATGATTTTCAAAGGTCATTTATTTATATAAAGAACAAAGATCAATCAATGATATATTGCCCGTTTTGTTCGTTAACCTTTTGCCATCTTTCAGTGAGCTTCATAATTCCTCGTTCACAGAAGGACCTGTCTTGATTTGCGAAAAACTGAACAAGGTGCTGATTTACAGTCTCATCTGAATTGAACATTATAACATGCAAGGAGTTTTGAAGGAAGGGAAACAGGTGGAAGTCTGATGGCGCAAGGTCAGGTGAGTATGGTAGGTGTGGCAACACATCCCATCCAAGCTCTAATAATGTTTGACGGGTGATCAAAGTTGTGTGTGGTCTCACATTGTCACCATGAAACACAACTCCTTTACAATTAACAAGCTCTGGACATTTCTGGATGATGGATTTGTTCAAACTGTTCAATTGCCAACAGTACACATTTGAATTGATTGTTTGGTTCCTTGGTAGGAGCTCGAAAAACACGACACCTTTAAAATCCCACCACACTGAGAGCATAGCCTTCCTCTGATGAATGTCTGCTTTTGATGTCATTTGAGGCAGGTCATCAATATCAGGACCAAGACCGTTTGCGCACCACATTGTTGTAAATAATCCACTTCTCATCACCACTTATCAGTTGCTTCAAAAAAAGATTGTTTTCCTCATGTTTAATGAGCATATTGCAGATGTTTCTATACGCGCCATCAAATGAATTTCTTTGAGTTCATGCGGAACCCAAATATCGAGCTTGCTTACATATCCCAGTTCCTTCAGGTGGTCGTGAATGCTTGAATGATGGATGTTCAACGTTTCTGCAATCTCTTGTGTCGTGTAACATGGGTTTGACTCAATCAATGCCTTTATTTTGCCATCATCAACCTTGGCAGACCTCCCTGACTGAGGAGTGTCATTGAGATAAAAATCACCAGCACGGAATTTCGTGAACCATCATTGGCACTGATGTTCTGGTAGAGCATGGTCACCGTAAACTTTATGCAACTTTTTACGAGCTTGGCGTGCTTTCTTCCCTTTATGGAAGTAAAACAATAAAATATGGCAAAAATGCACAGTTGGGTCTTCTATCTTCAACTTGTTGTAAAATCTGCAAAACTCAACCAAATCACTCAATTTTTTTTGAGAATGAACCTAGAACTGTTAGCTGTCAAATGGCATAGCAATAACATAGATGCAAATGACTCTAATACTTCCAAAAATGAACTAGTGCCAACTGTCGCAAACATACGTCATGACTTTTCTGACAACCCAATAGATGGCCATCTTCTCCGTTTATCTTCATGTGGTCTTCCTTCCGGACATGTGTGTGTTCAAATTTCTTCTTCTTATAAGGACACCAGTCATATTGGATTAGGGTCCAGCCTAATGACCTCATTTTCACTTAATTATTTTTTAAAAGACCCTGTCTCCAAATACAGTCACATTTGAAGTACTGAAAGCATACGAATTTTGGGGGACACAATTCAGTCCATAACACCACTCCTCCATACATTTCCATTTTGAGAATGAGAAGTTAGAATCACTGTATGTTACATATATTTGGACATAAATGTTATTATATAACTCAACCCCATAGATTATGGATGAAACTGGATCAGTAAGAAGCCAAATGAATGGTCCAAGATAAAAAGTATTGTATGGAAGGTTAGAATTAAGAAAAAGATGGCAATAATAGAGATAAATGTAAAACTAGTCAGTGATGACGCTTGAAAAATTAGCCATCCAACTAGAAAACAAAAGTAAAATGAGATCTCTACATAGTACCATTCATAGACATAATAAAAAACCAACTAACTTAGATATTATGCTCAATTGTATTGCCTTAGCTTCTAAGTCTTCATTTGATATGAAAGTATTTAAATTTTACCAAATCTGAAGGTGTAACATTTTGCAAATAATTTTAATATTTCAATGTTTTCTTAAAATTTGGCACACCTCAAAAAATGTTGATTTAAAATACATTTTTGGTTAACAAATATGGTCTGTTCCTATTTTGCATTTTAAATATCATGAAATACCTCTATGGATGAATTTTAAAAGCCAATTATTGAGTAAAAGGAATATGAAATAATATCTATGTAGATTTTTAAAAACAAGCAAAAACAAAAGGCATATGAATCTATAAAGAAAGCCAAAAGGGTAATTATAACAACAACAACAAAAGGAAAAAAAAAACCTTCGGATAATAATTGTCCTTTGAGTAAAGGCAAGAAGGAACTTGGGCCCAGGAAGGGCACTCAGGGAAACAAGGATATTGGTAATTCTAAGTTGGGTAATGGGCTCCTAAGTGTTCACTTCAGAATTACACATGCAAACATTTGCTAAAATATTCATTTGTATGTATGAAATATTCCACAATAAAAATATAAATATTTTGAAAAACATGTGTGAACATTAAAATATATTCCATGTCCCAAATATAAAGAGGTCAATTTTTCATTGAAGACATTTTCTAACATAATAGGATCATGAGACAAAGAAAAATAATACAACCTTATTCAGAAAAACATACACTTCAATTTTGTTTAGTATTTTTTTCTATTCCTCTTAATTTCTTACGCTTGTATTTTTTTTTTTAAATAATAAACTGTACAGGCCAGCCGAGTGGCTCATTGGTTAAGAGTTGGCTTGGGAGTGCGAGCTCTGAGCAGCAGGGCCAACAGTTTGAATCCCACATGAGGGCCAGGAACGCTGCGCCTTCTACAGCTAAGATGGTGAACAACAGCTGGACCTGGAGCTGGGCTGCCGTGAGTCGCCGGTGATGGTGTAGGCTGTAGTGAGGCTGCCATAAGCTACCGTGAGTGGCCAGCAGCCGGCATGAGCGACCGTCCAATGGCCGGCAACTGATCTGCCTCAATCAGGAAGAGCACAATGATCACATGGGCCTGTGAAGCAACATCCTCCACAACTAGACTGAAGAACAAAAGGACAGCAACTTGTCTGTTCCCCTTCCCTGATTCCCCAATAAAATCTTTTTAAAAAAATTAAAAATAAAAAATAATATAGTAAACTATGGTATTTATAGTTAATAGTTAAGTTAAAGAATGTTAGACTCAGAAATAAAACATATAGGTTTGGATCCCTTTTCTATTAGCTTTGTAATATTAAAATTATTGCTTAGATTCCATGAATTTTAGGTACCATATCATATTTCTAAAATGATGAGATTAGACAAGATAGAGATCACCTATCCCCTGCATTCAATGACTTTATATGCTGAAGGAGTCCCAAGTTTTTCCAAAACCTGAGACTTGCTTTCTAGAAGGAACCGGAGGATATAAAAAGCTCATCCATCATTGACCAGATTCAGAGGACACGGTGTTCTCCAATCACATCTCTTATCGACAAGGGTGTCTTTTTAAGCATGTTACTTGGAGAAATGGTGTAGTCAGGGAATGACAGGAACAAAGGTCAGGCACATGATGACTTTTTGGTTTTGCCTTTTTCACCTTGGTAGGCCTGTGTGTTCAGTGGAATGTCCTAAGAGCCTTTTGGTTAATTCTCCATAGTGGGGCGGGGTGGGGTGGGGGGGCGGGGTTGTACTTTGCCTTCTGGATAACCACAGATGCCTACTTTGTGAGGGCAAGAAATTATTGAAAGGATTTCAAATTATTTTTCCACATAAGCTTCAAAACCGGAACTTGATGCTTTGCCAAGTTGAAGTATTGCCAAGACTTGGCAGGGGATGTGGGTGGTCAGTGGGAGAGGGGTCTGGAAACACCTTTCTTTTCATATTTGCTAGCAATTCACAAGTAAAAGCCAAGAAAATAAGGAGATGCATAAATACAATGGGAAGTTTTTGTAACTTTGAGGTGACAGCTGTTCTGTGTTCTCCCATGCTTTTAATGACATGTATTTATTGAAAGTAGCCCTTAATAAATATTTTAGTTTACACCATTAATCGTTACAAGAACTCTTAACATTTTTTGATATGATTACTATTAAAACAAAGGAGCAGGACTCTTAAATATGAGTAGCATTCTCAAGGTCACAGGTTAACATGACAGATGCTGGAACCCAGGTCTCCATCAAAAGCACTGGCATTTCTTAGGGTCTCTGTGAATAACGAACTAATGGCATTTTTAATCCACTGAGCAAGGACCTATTCAAATTTGTGTTCTGTGCCTATTTGTCATTTGGATATCCAGTTGTGTTATGTAAATACATAATTACTAGAAGGACACCATTAAACTATTTGTTTAAATTGTTGTGGTTTCTAGTTCTTGTTCCCCTCATACTCATGCACTGCATTTCCAAACAGTGTTAACTTACAGGAAAGCTTTGTAATACTACCACTGTGGATAAGAAATTATCTGGAAACAGCCTACACGTATTCTGATAAAAGCTAAAATGGACTATATACCTCCTCTTCATCAAATTAGTAGACAACAGTGATTAAACCCATGCTGAGATTGAAGCTAATGATGTAAAAGAAGCTGTAATTATTTGCATTCTTATTTACTTATTTACATATCCGTTTTCCAGTTCCACTCATTAGACTGTAAGCTACTTGACAGGAATTGTCCTTATAGCTCATTGGCTAGAGTTTAACATATTGTCTTAAATATAGAAATATATATATTTAAGTGAATAGACTTATGTTCTTTGAGATATTTTTATAATATAACTTGATTAAGGAAAATCTGTAATACTCTATGTAATAATAAATATCTGTTTTATTAATCTTTCAATATTAAGATTTGGAAGCACAAGTATTAACAAATTTTAATTTATCTTAGTTTACATTTTCCCCTATTCAGTGCAACATTTCTCAAATGTAATTTCCATATATGCTATGGAAACATTGTTTGGCCCTTTGTCCAGTTCTTTTCTTTGCCCCTGACAGGACAAGATGTATAATGTTTCTTCATTATAACCCTTCTCCCTTTCCCTCTCCCTTATACCTAGTATCCTTAGAAGAAAATGTCTATTTTTCACTGGTCCAAACTATAGAAGGTATTATGGCAAACATTGGTTTGTCAGACAAACCTAGATTTGAAGACCAGTTCTACTTTTTTCTGTTTACATAGTCCTAGGAAAATGACATAGAGTTTCACTTTAATAGTTATCCATTAGATATGATGCATGAGACACAAAATATTTAGTGCACAAGAGGTCAATATTTTAAGGATAAATGGTGAGTATTGATAATAGCTGTGTCACCCATTCTGATAAATAAAACATTCGATATATTTTTCTTGTATACTATTACTACTGCTATAGTTATCTGTCTTAGCATTCAATTGATATTTTATTGTGCTTATTATATATTGAGATTTCTCAAATACACCTGTTAAGGATTAAACAAAGTTGGTGATTCAGGTTTGAGATGGTTTTCTGTAGCAGAAGTTGTGACAAAAGAGCCAAAAATATCACAAAGAAGTTTCTACTTTGTGGGGATTATTTCAAAGCAACCTATTGTGTTCACACAGGCAATAGCAAACTGTTATGGGCATAAATATTTGGAACTTTTATCACTGTGATAAATTCTGTTTTAGATATCTATCCTAAAATCTTTCTTATTAGCCGACATCCCATCAAGTCAGGAGCATTTTCTGTGGTGCAATTAGAATAAGCGTCAGCTAAGTCCCTCTTTCTTCTTTTTTTTTAACATTTATGACCATGAACCATGGGTATACAGGCTCCTCAGGGCTGAGGGACCCATGCAAAGCAAGCTTTACCTCTGTCTTTGAATCATCTGTTTCCACATGGAATTGTTCACCCTTCATCTGCCATGATCCAGGAACCTGCAGAAAAATATGCCAGTGTGATCCATTTCCTTCATGAGTTTGTATCAGTGCTGCTGCTGCTGTTGTCAGTCCTGCCTCATAATGTGGCCCAAATATGATGAAAGGACACAGGAGCAGAGATGTTGGCTGTCACTTCTGATGCAGATACACTCTAAGTTGGACCCTAATGAGTCACACCCTCCCCACCCCCCATCATTAGTCATGCCCCATGTTTATTCTCCACTCCTTGAATGTGGTCAGTACCTCTGACTTACATTCTAATAGTAGAATATGGCAAAGGTGATGGGATGTCACTTCCTTAATTTCCTTATATAATGTGACTCCACATCAACAGAACGGAAGGCAGTCTCCTGCTGGCCTTGAAAAAGCAAAAAGCCAGGTTTTTGAATTATGTATATAGAGAGCTACATAGCAGAAAACCATGGCGGCCTCTAGGACCTGAGGGCAGCCCCAGCCGAGAGCCACCACAAAAACAGGGAGCTCAGTTCTATTGCGATCCTGAAATGAATTGTATCAAACATTTGAAAGGGCTTGGGCGTAGATCCCCATAAAAACCTAGCTTTTTCCTTTGAAAGCAATCATGAACTATCTGATTTAGTGTCTGTTTCTGTCATCCATCATGAACTAAATATCAGTGGTTTCTGTTTTGGAGAGTAAACTTCAGCAGGAGGTTGATCAGCCTCTCTAAAACAGAGAAGAGGGCTCTTCATTTAAAAGTAAATTATTAGTTCTTTCTTTCAACTTCCTAAAATATCTAAACGTATAGTTTAGCTTAGTGCCTGTGCAACCAAGAGCAATGTTCCAAGTGCTGTAATGATTTTCAGGGAGGACATTGCTTTATTGTAATAAAGCACAGACACAACAGCTTCTGTAGCGGACATCATCAATACTAATGCGGGGGCTGCCTCTGGAACACGCTTGTAGCTGTAAACATTAATGTCACCCTTTGCAGAATAGACTTTATATTGTTTTTGGTTTTTATATCACAAGCTTCTGATTTAAATATTATGATACATGTGATTGGAGAAACCTGGGTTATATTTTTGAAGCTTTGTTTCAAGAGAGCCCAGGGAAGTGAACATCTCATACTTCCTGCTTCTCTAGAGGGAAACAGACTTCACCTCATGAGATGGATATTTCCTAAATAGCAAAAAGGGTTGCAGTTATGGGTGGCCAAAACATGACATATATTCATGTAGCAGACATAGATCTTTATCTGTTATTCTTAATTGTTTTTGGGTTTTTTTAGAAATTAAACTTGTCTGTCTTTTGAGTAAAAAAATAAATATATGGGAAGGTGTAACTGGCTCACTATGCACAAGGAAACATGTACAGAGATGTTAATAAGTTGACTACAATGAAAAGGATAAGTGGAAGGGTCATGATTCTAATACATACCTGACTTGGAAGCTCATGCTCTCACTTCACATTATCCTTCTATTACCCTTTGAGATCAAGGACATAATAGCTATGATTATGTGTGAAGTCTATGTTTTAGTACATAATCAATGAGGAATAAGTTCCAATCTTAATTTTATTGTCATCATCATGAAAGCAGATGAGCTAAGTGTGTGCCTAATCTGCAGCCTACTCCTTCAGACCACTCAGGGATCTCCCAGTCCCTTTTCAGGTGAACTCCATTCAGTGTTTTATATGGAATTCACAGTCACATGCTGAGAGTTGGATAAATAACATGTTACTGCACTAAATTTTATGTCTCCCAGGCCTGGGGCTGGAAACGATGATGTAACATTCGTGGCATTTCATAAAGCGATGATCTCACAGTAAGATAAGGAAATTCATGAGAATAATTAATGCCAGTAGCTGTCAAGGTGGAAAAGGTCATAGGATATCTAGATCACATTTGATAATTGATAATGCCACTCTTGCTTGGGACTTCCTGGACCAGTGGGTAATATTAAGAGAATGTCTTATTGTGCTTTCATATGCAATTCTGACAACATATCATCTTTGTTCCTCTTTTGCTGCTATAGGAAAAAAACCCTCTCTTACCCCATTCCCATATCATGCTGTATTCACGGTTTTCCAGGCCCCAAGACAGAACTCCTTCATACTCTTATATTTTACTTAGATTTTTGTCATTTATTTTTTTCACTATGTATCATATCTCTAGAACTTGGACATAAGTTCTTAGGTTGGTAGGGAAAAGAGATGGGACCTGTCTTAGTCTGTTCAGGCTGCTGTAACAAAGTATCATAGAATTGGTAACTTATAAAAAATAAAAATATACAAAGATCTGACAATTAAGTTCATGAACTCATCCTAGAAAAAAGTGTCACATATCTCATTGCTGAATATCACTACGGTCACCTTTGAAGTACTCCCCTTGGGAAGCTATGCATTGATGCCAGCACCTAATCCAATCTTCAAAGCAATTTTGGAACCCTTTTTCTAGAATGGCCATCAGAGCTGTCACCATATTACACTTGATAACCTGAATGTCATCAAAATGTCTTCCTTTCAATATTTCCTTTATCTTCAGGTAAAGAAAGAAATCATTGGGGGCCAGATCAGGTGAGTAGGGAGGGTGTTCCAATACAGTTATTTGAAAAACTCTCTCACAAAGAGTGTCATGTGAGCTGGTACATTGCTGTGATGCAAAAGCCATAAATTGTTGGCAAAAAGTTCAGGTCATCTAACTTTTTCACGCAGCCTTTTCAGCACTTCTAAATAGTAAACTTGGTTAACTGTCCAGTTGCTACAAATTCATAATGAATAATCCCTCTGATATAAAAAATGGTTAGCATCATTGCAACAAGTTCGTGAACTTAATTGTTAGACTTCATATTTCTCACAGTCCTGCAGTCTGGAAGTCCAAGGTCAAGGTGCCAGCATGGTTGGGTGAGGGCCCGTTTCTGGGTCACAGACTTCTCGTTGTGTCTTCACAAGGTGGAAGGAGCAAGAGAGCTCTTTCAGGCCTCTTTTATATAAGCCCATTAATCCCCTAATCATCTCCCAAAGGACCCACCTCCTAATATCATCACATTGGGCATTAGGATTTTAACATGCAAAATACATTCATTCCATCCCAGTGGCCCCCCCAAATCTTAATTTGTTCCAGCATCCACTCAAATGTCTAAAGTTCTAAGTGTCATCTAAATATCATCTAAATCAAATATGGGTGAAACTTAAGGTGTAATTCACCCTGAGACAAATTTCTCTCCAGCTGTTAATCAGTGAATTCAAACAATGTATATGCTTCCCAAATACAATGGTAGAACAAGCAAGCATAAGACAGATATTCCCATTTTAAAAGGAAGAAGTAGAAAAAAGTTGGGTGGGTAACAAGTCTAAAACCTAACAAGGCAAACAACAGCAAATCTTATGGCTTAAGAATAACCTTCTTTAACTCTATGCTCTGCCCACCAGACCTATGGGAAGGGGGTCTCACCTTTTCCAGAAACACTAGGACATCCTGCTCCATGGCTTTGCTGGGTGCAGCCCATGTGGCAGTTCTCATGTCCTAGGCGTCTGCAGCTCCCTCAGGCTGCGCTCCATGCCAGTGGCTCTACCTGTCTTGGGTCTCCGGGGCACCCCTCCCCTCATGGTTCCCCTGGACATTGCCCTTGCCTGAGCCCTCTGAGTGGTGGTGTGCCCACAGCTCAGGTGGCTCCATCCTTCAAAATCTATGTGGAACTAGCCACACCCCACGGCTATGCTGTGCAGGAGTCCCTGACCCAAATCTTTGAACTGGGGTTATCTGACCTGTGAAACCCAGGCAATTAGCTTTGGAAACTGAATCACTGTTGGAGTCTTTCTTCTTATCTTGAAGAACATTGCATGTTTGCAACCAAATAGTTTTATGGTCCTGACAACCTTTCTTTTTTTTTTTTTTTAAAGATTTTTATTGGGAAATTGGGGGCAGGGGAACAGACAAGTTGCTGTCGTTTTGTTTTTCAATCTAGTTGTGGAGGACGTTGCTTCACTGGCCCAAGCTGGCACCATCATTGTGCTCTTCCCGGGCGAGGCAGATCAGTCGCTGGCTTCTGGACGGCCGCTCACGCTGGCTGCTGGCCACATACGGTAGCCCATGGTAACCCATTGCAGCAGGGGCTGCAGCCTACGCTGTCGCTGGCAACTCAGGGCAGCCCAGCTCCAGGTTGAGCTGTTGTTCAGCATCTTAGCTGTAGAGGGCAGCGTCACTGGCCCTCATATGTGGGATCCGAACCAGGGTCCTCTGGCGTCCCAAGCAAGTTCTTAACCATCGCGCCACTCGGCCGGCCCTGACAATCTTTCTTTAATCCTCTCTATCCTCTTCAGTTCAAATTGGTTGTTTTCTAGCTGAAGTGGCTGATTAAGTCCATGGTTTGCACCTCTAATAATTGTCTTATCAAAGGGCTGTTTAGCCACACTTTTAGAGTTCTCTCCCAAATTTGCTTGTTTGCAGTGTAGATAGGCTGAGATTTTCCAAAATTTTAGGTTCTGATTCCCTTTTGATTAACAGTTTCATTTTTAAGTCATCTCTCTCTCCTCACGTTTTACTATAAACAGCCAGGATGAGACAAGCCACAGCAGTTCCTTCTACCAAACACATCATGTTCAGCCATCAAGAAAAAAACAAGGCATATCAAAAGGCAGAAAACACAATTTAAAGAGACAGAGAAGCACTTAAATCAGACATGGCAGGGTTGTTGAAGAACATCAATCTCCGCAATTTTGTATAAGAAATTATAAATATGAAGATTATAAGCACATTTATAATAGTTCAAACTATTAAAGTAGTTGTATATGAATAGAAATAGGAATGATTTTATTTTTTATTGCATTCTGTTATGAAAGCAGATTTATATTACAATGAGAAGAAAAACCATAATGTAGTATAATAGCCTAATAAAAAACAACTTCTTGACATTAAAAAAGAATGGATATGTCAATAAAATTACTGTTTTATTAACTACTATAAAAATTTTGTTTGTAACATTTTAACATTTTATCACATTAACAAACTCATTAAAATGCTCAAAACTAATAAAAGTAGAATAAAAATTACAAGTGTAATTTCACTTTATGATAGTTAGACAAGTAAAATATGCTAAAGCTATTTATAGACTGAACATCCCATTAACAATATAAAGAGCATAAATCCCAGTATTTCTACTAAGATTTTCTACTAAAGGAGAAAAAGAAAGCATTATTGCTAAATAGGAAAATATTATTTTTGTTTGGCATTATGGAATATTATTTATTTAGGCATATATAACAATTTTTACAAGACTGAATAATTGTCGCTAGACATTCTTGAATTTTGGGGTGTTCCTTCATCAGAACTTATTTTTAAAAACATTACATTGGACAAAGACAAATTTTAGCTATGATACAAAATGAGAAATATTGTAAATTATTTTAAAAAGAAAAGAAACATATCATGTTCATTAGTGACCTTTGCTATTCTAAAAATATTTTCCTGGCTTTCCAAATTCATTTTTGATGTAACAATAGATATAGGAGTCTCTCTTTAGGATTGTTTGAATGTCCTAAAAATGTGACACAAGCCTTTCCTTTGGCAAGATTAAAAAATAAGGAAAATTTTTTCTCAAAAGCCTATAAAAAAATGAATTGCATGACATGAAATTTTACAACAAAATTTTTGGGGACTTAGAATTTTGGTTTCCAACAAATCTATTATTTTAATCACATTTTAGTTAGATATCACATCTCCACCCACAGTTTACAGTTTCCATGGGTTGGTGACTAAACTTAGAGTTAGCTAGCTCTTGTCAAAATTATAGTAATGCCATGGCAGTCTTAATAATAGTCTCAATGGTGAAACAAAGAAAATTCCATTTTCATAAACATTTCATGACTAGGTATTGGTTTGTAGAATTAGGTCCTCGCTGTCCCCATTCTCTTACATTCAAAGATTCTTTGATGATCAACTGTCCCAAATGATGCTCCTTAGTTTATTTATTCATTCATTCAGTGAACATTTATATTAATTAGGAAAACCTTTTAAACAGTTAACAAGTTGGTTATTTAAAATAAATCTATATGAGGATTTTCATAAACCAAAGGGTCACCTTTGCTCCAAAACTTTTCACTCATAAGCCACCTAAAACAAATCCATAAACCTTGTTATAGATTGCTTTGTTGCCCAGGAATAAATCCTAAATTCACGTTCTCCAACTAAGGAAAGCTTATTGAAGTAAGGAATTTACACTATTTTAGGAGCAGCTGGCTCTGTATTCTGCCCTAAGATGGTATATACATTCACAATTCCTAATCTGCAGATCTGAAAACCAAAGATTTTGAAACTCATTTCATGGACAGCCCTGAAATGAAGTTGCATTAAACTATTTATGGTTTTTATCCCACTTATTGTGACTATTCATAACTTTTATTGCACTAATATTTATGTGCTTTATTACAGGGTAACATCCCAGACCTCTCTGGAGTGTGATATAATATATAGTATATGTCCTTCTTGAAACCTTATAAATCAGAAAAACTTAATTCAAAACTATCTCCCTCCAAGGGCTTCAAATAAGAGATTGTGAACTTGTATAAGAAAGAACACTAGTTTTCAGATTGGTTTCATGTTAAAACTCCTATTGAAATATTGACATGATTATATTTTCTTTATAATAATATTAAATATTCTTTTGGCTATAGTTTCCCTGTCTAAACATTTGAATGCCAGTGCTATGTAACTTAGAGCTTCATTGAATAGCATAGATAACTCGTCAGTAGCAATTATTATAGGGTTTTCTTAGCAAAGTTATGACAAGAGGACAGACATGATTTTCAAGGTTTTTTTTAATTAGTATATGATTCTGTGGTAAATATATTTCCCCCTTATGAATTCCCTATTCAGTTGACTGTGTCAGGGAGCGGGGAGAACTCCCCCCTTTTACCCCTCTTCGTTCCTTAGACCAATAATAAATGAATAAAATTGACACAGGAGAAAGAAAACTAATACATGCATATAAAAGAATCACAATATGATACTCACATCATAAAATGAGGCTCAAAGAAATGATCAAACCAGGCACCTTTTTATACTCTTTAGACAAAGAAACAATGTATTTGTGAGAAATTGACAGGACAAAGAAGATCAGTGTTAATTAAAAAGGAATCTAAGCAAGGTTTGGGTGTTCATTAGTGAGGAGTCTAAACGAAGTCTGGGCATGGGTAGTAAATTAGTGAAGGCATTGCAAGGTTTGTTTATACACACTATTGATTCTGAGTTTTACAACTCTTATGATAAGATCGCCTCTCCTTAGCAGTGGGGAGGGCACTGATCATTGAGATTTATTTCCAGCCTTCGGGGGAAATAAGCGAAGCAGAGAGCTCTCCCTGCTCCTGTAGCTTCTCAGGTGATACTAGTTCAGAGTAATCAATATGCCATTGGGTAGGATCTTGGGGCAGCCTGCCCAGGCTGTGACAACTGGAAACAATCGCATCTGATATTTTTTTATTCCTGCAGGTACAAAGGAAAATGGTCTAGAACTCGGTGCTGGTTTGTAGAAGACAGTTTTAAAATAATTTTCCCTAGGTAATTTTTTTTTTTAAGATTTTTATTGGGGAATTGGGGGGATGGGAACAGTGCTGGGGAATTGGGGGAAGGGGAACAGACAAGTTGCTGTCGTTTTTGTTCTTCAGTCTAGTTGTGGAGGACGTTGCTTCACTGGCGCAAGTTGGCACCATCATTGTGCTCTTCCCGGGCAAGGCAGATCAGTCGCCGGCTTCTGGACGGCCGCTCACTACGGCTGCTGGCCGCTCACCCTGGCTACATATGGTAGCCCATGGCAACCCACTGCCACAGGGGTTGCAGTCTATGCCGTCGCCGGCGACTCAAGGCAACCCAGCTCCAGGTTGAGCTGTTGTTTAGCATCTTAGCTGTAGAGGGCAGTGTCACTGGCCCTCATATGTGGGATACGAACCGGGGCCCTCTGGTGTCCCAAGCCAGTTCTTAACCATTGCGCCACTCGGCCGGCCCTTGTTTTTTTGTTGTTGTTGTTGTTTTTTTAATAATCTAACCATTTCTGAGAAATATACCCTGCAGGAGAATTCTGGAAGGAGTTTTAAAATATGATTCCTATTTAATCTTAAACTGTTATGCAGTAAGATTTTTAGAATGAGAATTGTCTAGCCTTAGTTTTTTTTTACTATGCCACTAAGGCAATAAATGTCAGCATACAAACATAAATGTGGGATGGAGAAGGGGTGACAAAGACCTTTGTTAGTGGCTTCTAGAGAGTACCGTTGTGTTAGGGTGAGCATGTCCTGCCAGAATTAGTCAGGCCAGGCCTCTCTGATTGCAAAGAAAATGAATTCCCTACATCCTTCACCGAGAGCACGAAGAGGAACCTACTTCATTACATGGAAACCCTTTAGTCACTTCTATAATATGAGAAAGTGGAGAGGCATCCTGATGAAGAAGTTTCTTTAGAGAGAGCTGTGGCTGCGCTCTACCTTCCCATGTCGGCAAAAGTGGGAGGAGACTGCCTTCTGTCCCCATGGTTAGTAGGAGGGCTTCCAGGAATCCTTGGGTAACTTTGGAATATGCGTTTTGCCATAGGGATCACAAGAAACCAACACCTATTCATACCTCGGTAAGCTACAATTTACTGTGGACTGGATCTGACACCAGCCATGGGAAACCTATGGAGCCAAAGAAGAGACCACCAAGAGCTTTGGTGGTGGTTTCCTAATAAGTCTGGAGGGTTAATATTACTCTACTAGAACTGGGGAGGCAAAGCCTACAGTCAGGAAGCCAGTGTTCCTAAATTTGTGGGCTATATGCTTCTTTATACTAAGTGTGAAAAAAAATTTCTGGTCATGGAGTAATATAAGTATAAAAAAAGTATGTTAATTACTATGTGTGCACCCATGTGCACACATGTGTATATATACATGCATGTATATACACACACACAGAGGGTGCCAAAAAATGTATACACATTTTAAGAAAGAAAAACAATTGTATGAAAATTATGCTGATGGTTACCACTTTGAGCACCTCTTGTAATTGCACAAGTCAAATGTGACTTGTATTCATCTTTTGTTATTGGTATATATTGAGTATTACAATTTTAATACATTTAATACATCTTTTTCCTTTCTTAACATGTGTTTACATTTTTTGTATATATATATCCATATATATATATATATATATATATATATTTTGTATATATATATCCATAGGCCCAGTCCAGACATCGCTGTCTAACCCACACCAGAAATTTGCCTATCCAACAGTAGTTACATGAATTGGGACTGATATTCTGTGTCTTATATTTTGTTTAAATACCAAAGTAATTACTTAGAAGAATATAAACTGTGACCTGAGAGGCAAGGACTGTGTCCTACTTATTGTCATATTAGGAATCCAACAGTTAATTCATGTAATCATTGTTGGGTGTGGTTATTGTAAGCATGACACTGTTTCCAAAAGGTAACTATTTGTATTTTGTTTCTTAGTCAACTACTTTTTCAAGCACATCTGAATTTATCCTTATTTTATTTAATTTTCCAGTTAAAAGTGAGACTTAGGGCCGGCCGAGTGGTGCTATGATTAAGAACTGGCTTGGGACACCAGAGGGCCCCGGTTCGGATCCCACATATGAGGGCCAGTGACACTGCTCTCCACAGCTAGGATGCTGAACAACAGCTCAACCTGGAGCTGGGCTGCTGTGAGTCGCCAGCGATGGCATAGGCTGCAGCCCCTGAGGCAGTGGGTTGCCATGGGCTACCGTGTGTAGCCAGCAGCCAGCGTGAGCAGCCAGCAGCCGCCCGGGAGCGGCCGTCCAGAAGCTGGCGACTGATCTGCCTCACCCAGGAAGAGCACAATGATGGTGCCAACTTGGGCCAGTGAAGCAATGTCCTCCACAACTAGACTGAAGAACAAAACAACAGCAACTTGTCTGTTCCCATCCCCCAATTCCCCAATAAAAATCTTAAAAAAAAAAAAAAGTGAGACAGCAAATTGCCCTGCATGTGCACAAAGATTTGTTGAAATGAGACATTGACAAAGAACAAGGAAAAAAGATGCATCATGTCATTAACTGTTCTTTCCTCCCCATGGATACTAGCAGACCTTCTGACTTTAGCCATCCACCTGTATTTATGTCCTTCCCAGGTGTAAAATTAAACACTAGAAGAAACAGCTATTTTGGTTAACGAACACAAATTTCTTCAATTATCCTTTCAGTATTATTTATCCACCAGCAGTTTAGCATTGCTGTAAATGATATTCGTTAGTCTCCAAATGGATTGATTAAGGAGAGATACAAAGTTAGTCAAAATATGTAGAGTTTATATAAGTTTTTACTTGTCAAGTGGTTAATTATAATGCAATTCAAATAGAAATGCTTTCAGAGACCTGGACTTTTTAAGACTATGCCACATGTCTATCACCATCTGTTTTTGTAAATGTTATTTGGGAAACACAATGCATTTTACTAGCTACTCCATATTTTTATTATTCTTTTCTCCTTGGTCAATATTTTTATAATATACAACATAAAATGCATGTCATCTTACATTTGTCTAAACTTCCAGGGTCTGGTGACAACATGAGCGTGCCATCTAAAGAATAAATTGTGTTTCCCTCTTTCTCCTACAGATGTTTGTTATTGACCAGACAGGTGTTTGTTAATTATGTTATTTTTTGTCTTTTTGTTTTCAGCATTACATACCAAGAAATGTTTATGGTTATTTGCTGTTAAAAAATATAAAGTTGTTTTGAGAGGATGAACTATGACATGTATGCATATGTACACAATACAAAAAAGATGCACAATGTCTCCTTGTTACAAAGACTGAAACTTAGGGAAAAAAGTATACTTCCATATTATTACAATAGATGTTCATTTGATAGTGGAAGAGGTGAGACAATGCATTAGCAGCATGCTGAAGACAAGACTTTAGGGACAGAAAAAGTTGAAATCTGATTAAACATTCCAGTTTGACCTCCCCCTACAGAATTTAGAATAATTTTAAAAGAGCTAGATGGAACCAGCATTTCCATTTTTCCTTCATAAAATCACAATATTGAAATAGGAAAACCATTAAATAATCAGGTAGAAGACTTTTTAACGGAATACAAAAACTTCTGAGCATTTTCTGTATTATTGCTTTTTCCTTTTTCTCCCAAAGCATATAACTTTTTTCTATAGGATTTGGCTACTGGGTTTCCATTCATGTGTGACTAACACTTTCAAAAAGCATTTTTCAAAATGAAGGTTATTAACTTTTAATGAAAATATTAATCTTTCTTGGTTGGGAGATATCTGTTTACCAAGAAAGCTTGCCCTTGTATAAATGTCTTTTCTTTCTTATTCTCTCTGGCTCTCCTTGCTATCATTGTTTCCAATTCTTCATAAATTCTTGCTAACCACAGAACTAATATAATATTGATTCTTTTTGAAGTTGCATTTTTTTTTGGAAATTAGAAGCATTTTTCAGACCAACCATGTACTAACTTTTAAACTGCAAGGCTTTGAACAAGATGGATTTTGAACATGATAAAATATCCAGAAAAAAGTTTTGAAACTTTCCATTAAAATATAGAAGCAGTAATTCACAGGCAAGGCTGCCAAATGTCACAAATAATAAATACTTTGAGGACAAGTTAGTAAATGGAAGTCACTGAACTTTTTCACTGTCGATAATTAGTGAGGAAAAGTAGTGGTAGAAAAACACAATCAATCATTTCAGAACACTGTTCCCAAAGGTACCACTCACCAGTTCCCCAGATGATCCCCTCAAGCTTCCTAACATACTGCTCTTGGATCTCCACCCCTGCCTTTGAAATGCCTTCATTCCATCATTCATTCTGTACATGTATAATTAAAAAAGACTTCTCTGATAAGTGATCAATAAAACGTAGTCAAGGGGAGGTCATGCCTTCCCTTCCATACAGGAATGGTAGATTCAGTCATTTTCATCAACACACTTTTCCATTTATAGTTAAAGAAGCAACTCAGTTTAAGAATTAGGAGTGTGTGCTTTCTGGAGTTAGATAAGTACAAAGTGAATGTATAATTGAAGGACTATATACCCTAGTATGTGTCACAATATTTGAAACTTATAAATCAAGCTAATGAACTGTTTATCCTCCTATTTTAATAAATACTCTCTCGAGACATTCTTGAAGACCATATTCAAATGTAGAATATTCGAACTCCTTAGAGTTCTGCATTCAAAATGGTCACAAGAGAAAATAAGACTGCCATGCCTTGGCCTGTGGACAATTAACTTTTCTTCTGCCTACTCTCTCCTGCATCAAAAAAAAAAAAAAAAAAAAGACCTCTTTCACTCACATATAGATATCCTAGCTTAAGCATACAAACTGTACCTAAAGACCCTTGTAAAGCTGTACTTAAGCCCTGTGGAGTATGTACTCTCCTGTGTTCAGACTTAGACCTGGGGATGAGGGCTCAAGTAGGTTCTGGAAGCAGGAGCCAAGCCCTTGGGGCTGGGGATGGTGGTTGTCTGATTCCACAGTGCAGTTCAAAGTGGAGCACAGACTGTTGCATCCTTGAATCTCTTGGGTCCCTTGTTCCACGGGCAGAGGCATGGCCAGCCGAGGACTGAAGCAGCCCTCTAAAGTTCAGGGTCCAGGGACGGGACCCCTCGTGTCTTAGTTTAAGAGCGATATTGCAAAAAGACCTTGATGTACATGTCTTTGAATCCCTTTAAGTCATACATTCACAACAGGGGTGATCTCTTCCCTAAAGGTACAAAAAATTGGTTCCTAGAGAGGTGAATAAAATTTGATCCTTTTATATATAAAGCATAGTTAGATTACAGTACATAAAAATTATTTCTGTGGCATTAACATTTCATGGGGAGAGTGGGGGAAATTAGGAAAAAAGGGGGCCTGAAAGGCTCCTAAGGGGGCAATAATGAAAAATAAAGTTTGAGAAACACTGCCCTGAGCGGTGATCTGCAGCCAGACTGCCCCAGTTTGTATTCTTCCTGTACCAGCTAATGTTGTACACCTTGGCAATATTATTTAACCTCTCTGACTCACAGTTTTCTCATTTTAAAAACGGATATAATAAAAGTGCCTACTTCAAAAGTGTTCTGTGAAGATTAAGTGATTAATATTTATACAATGCTAATATACTGTGTGGCATATAATAAGCACAAAGGAAGCACTTTAAAAAAAAAGTGTCCATATTTGTAAAATCTGGGATAATAGTGTCTACCTCACATGGTGGCTGCAAAGATTGAATAGGATAATGCCTTATACAATGTCTAATGTGATACTTGCTATTTAGTAAATGAATGAGATTGGTAACTAATATTGAAGTAAAAAAAATAGAATATGGCTCCAGAAATACATGATATAATATTGAAAGCTGTAGCTTTTTTAGGTTTCCTGTAGTATAAATTTTTCACTTTGACTACAGATAGGCCCAGTACTTACTGCAAGTAACCCCTCCCTAGTTTTGCTTATAAGTTTAAATATACAGATATTTCCCTTTTTAAGTAAGCTTAAATTGCTTTATTTATAAACATGAATCAAAATAATTGGAAAACTCAATTGCCCTTTTACGATTGGGATGGCATCCACTCACACAGAATGCTTGGTAAATATACCGTATGGTGTGAGAAACCTTGGGTTTTCACATTATAGATACAGCAAGGGGTAGTAAGATATTAGCTGCCAAATTAATGAGGCTAGTTTATTACTCACCAAAGAAATCTTTATTCCAAATGGAAAATATCCATACATTGCTTTTATCTACATAGGAAAGGAGTCAGACAGGTTAATGGTGTATTAAACTACAAATTACTAGGCTTTCTAGCAGTTGCTTAGACATAAACCTGAGAATAGATATTTTTTTTGTCTCCAAAATTTATTTTCCTTGTTAAAAAAAGAAGAAAGAACTATCCTCAACATTACTCAATGCCAAGAAGAGACAATTGTGGTTTAATTTTAAATAATGGAAAATTAAAATCTATTTCCCTAAATCTTCTAGCATTGTCCATTTTTCTAAAATATGTGGGTACATGCAATTCATAGTCATGTGCTAACATAAAAATATTGTGCTTATTTTATTGATAAATTTAGATTAAAATATAATTCATAAATTGTTAGATGGAAGTAAAATGTTATTCAAGCATTTAAAGGCTAATTTTGGAGACAAGATTAAATGTGGGACTAGATTACACAGATCTGTAATAATTGCTAATTTGTTTAAATTATTGAGCACTGAAAATTCTTAGAATAAGGGTGTGTTAAGTTATCCAGTAGACAGTTTTCAGACTACTGACAGTTTAATGATCTACTTACCAAGGATTAGCCTAAAGTCCTTATCTCTTTGTCTTCAAATTAGAATACATGTCTAGGCTTCACACTGAATTCCTGCTTCTTTGAAAATCATCAAGGAACCCTTTCACAGTACTTTCAGAGACAAAAGTTATAAAAGTGGCATAAAATCATTTGAGACAGAAGATCTATTTCTGACAGCTGAAAGTTGACTTGAAAACCAGTCAAATCCTCTTTAGAGAGTGAACCTTTCAGCGGTTCAATGAAAGTGTGAGCATAAACTTTTCAGTTTTAATCTTTATGCCATTTTGAGACTTAAATTATCTCTTAGTTTCAGACCTGAGGCATAGTGTTTCTTACTTAAATGGAATCAAGAAAATGTGACATCAAACTGTGAGAGAAGCAAAAAGATATCATTATTTATATTTGTAATAATAACTACCTGAAAGGAGATACTATTAGGATGAAACATGCTCTTAATATTAGGTCTTCAGAAAAGTCATGATTTATTTTGCCTATGTTTTCCAAAGGTAATTTATTTATATAAAGAACAGAGATCAATCAATGATATATTGTCTGTTTTGTTCGATCACCTTTTGCCGTCTTTCAGTGAGCTTTATAATTCTTCATTCATAGAAGGACCTGTCTTTATTTGCAAAAAAAACTAAACAAGGTGCTGATTTACAGCCTCATCTGAATTAAACATTATACCAAGCAAGGAGTTTTGAAGAGAGCGAAACAAGTGGAAGTCTGATGGTGCAAGGTCAGGCGAGTATGGTGGGTGTGGCAACACATCCCATCCAAGCTCTAATAATTTTTGACAAGTGATCAAACTTGTGTGTGGTCTCACATTGTCGCTATGGAACACAACTCCTTTACAATTAACAAGCTCTGGATGTTTCTGAATGATGGATTCATTCAACTGTCCAAATGCCAACAGTACACATTTGAACTGATTGTTTGGTTCCTTGGTAGGAGCTCAAAAAACACAACACCTTTAAAATCCCACCACACTGAGAGCATAACCTTCCTCTGATGAATGTCTGCTTTTGATGTTGTTTGAGGCGAATCATCACGTCGGAACCAAGACTGTGTGTGCACCACATTATTGTAAACAATCCACTTCTCATCACCAGTTATCAGTCACTTCAAAAAAGGATCGTTTTCCTCATGTTTAATGAGCATATTGCAGATGTTTATATGCGCTGTCAAATGAACTGTGAGTTCATGTGGAACCCAAATATTGAGCTTGCTTATGTATTCCAGCTTCTTCAGGTCGTCATGAACGTTTGAATGATGGATGTTCAATGTTTCTGCAATCTCTCATGTCATGTAACGTGGGTTTAACCCCATCAATTCCTTTATTTTGTCGTCATCAACCTCGGTGGGTCTTCTTGACCAAGGAGCATCGTTGAGCTCAAAATCACCAGCACAGAATTTTGTGAACCATTGTTGGCACTGACGTTCTTGTAGAGCATTGTCACCATAAACTTCATGCAACTTTTCACAAGCTTGACGCGCGTTCTTCCCATTGTGGAAGTAAAACAGTAAAATATGGCAAAAATGCACAGTTGGGTCTTGAATCTTCAACTTGTTGTAAAATCTCCAAAAGTCAACCAAATCGCTAAATTTTTTTTAGAATGAAGTTAGAACTGTTAGCTGTCAAATGACATAGCAATAATATAGATGCGAATGACTATAGTACTTCCAAAAATAAACTAGTGCCGTCTGTTGCAAACATGTGTCATGACTTTTCCGAAGACCCAATAGTTTAAAGCATCTTAACTGAGTGTAAGAAAACCCTGTTTCTTTTGCCACACCCCTATTTTTCAACCTGACCCATTTTTTCTTACACTTTATGACTTTTGTTCCCTAACTCCCACCTCCTTTTCTCCAATTTCCTTTGCTTCCCCTCACTTTTGTTCCTTGTTTCTTTGAGCCAAATTATTTTTATTAAAATATAAATCAACAAAATATGCAGAAAGTTTTAATGAAATAAATCCTACATTAGATGAGCATAATCCAATGCCTGTCAGTATTTAAGACATTTCTGCTCATTTCCTGGCAAGATACTTGTCCTTTCTCTCTCTTTCTCTTTCTCTCTCTCTCTCTCTCTTTTTTTTTTTCACAATGATGAAGAGGTGTTAGTTCAGCTAATGATAGCTTCCATAATAATAACCTCAAAATCTACAATAGCTCATACATAATTAATCTTTATTTCTTTAAAGTTCAAAATAGGTTTCCCAGATAGATAGGTAGCTCCCCTCCGTTTAGAGGGTAATTTGAGCATCTAGGATTATCCACCTCATGGCTCTGCTATCTTTTTAATTGTCCTCCAAATTCACAGTGCCAATCTACATTAAGCCACAACGAAGAAGAGCATGGAGATCATACATAAAGAGAGTTTTGCAGACCAGACCTGGAAGGAGCTCACATTACTCCTACTGACTAAAACTCAGACTCATGACCACATCTTTCTGCAAGGGAGACTCTGCTGTATAGTATAGCTGTGTACCCAGGAAGAAGAGAAAATGAGTTTAATTTTACAGGAAGTACCACTTATACTTACAGAAAGCTATAAGACAATTTAAAAGTTAATAGACAGTTGTTAAATTAAAATGATTTCCTACCTTTGCATCTATTTTATAATGGTCTAATTTTTCTTAAATATAATTGCAATCATTAAAGAAAAGTAGTGATCATGAAAGTCATAACCACACTGTCAACCTGATGACTTGAAAATTAGTTGAGTTTATGATTAAAAACAGGAAATAGCTTAGGTTGCATACGAAAAATTTTCTTCATAATTGTTAGGTTTTTTTTTTAAGGGAAGTAGAATAGTTTGTATATCTCTTATTTAATTTTTTGTTTGTTTGTTTTGTTTTTTTTGTAGAGGGCAGTGTCACTGGCCCTCATATGTGGGATCTGAACGGCCCTCTGGCGTCCCAAGCCAGTTCTTAACCATCGCGCCACTCGGCCGGCCCTATTTAATTTTTTAATTTTACTTTATTTAAGTGTAAAAATGGGGCTCTATAATATCTAAACTTCTACAATATGTAGTTGTGATAGTTGTTATAAATATCTTCTCTTAATTTATCACTTGTCTTGAACTTGCTTATGGTGATTTTTGCCATGAAAAAAAATTATTTTTTGTTTACATACATGTTGTAATCTGTCTCTCTCTCTCTCTCTCTCTCTCTCTCTCTCTCTCTCTCTCTCTCTCTCTCTCTCTGGTTATGATAAAGCTTTATTGGGAGGTACAATTTCAGGACAGCCAAGAGTAAGGGAAAAAAAGTCAATGAGGCATGGGTGGAATGAAGCAAGATGTTATGTTACCAAGTGTTGGCATTGAAATGTTTCCCTCAAAAAAATGGTTACTAGACCTATTGTGCTAATCACATCATAAGGCCTATAAATATTGAATCACTGTTGTACACCTGAAACTACTATAATATTGTATGCCAACCATACTGTAATAAAAAAAAATAAAAAACAAAATAAAGCAAAAACAAAAAGATATGCTGAAGTCCTAACACCTGGTACCTTTGAATGTGACCTTATTTGGAACAAGATCTTTGCAAGTGTAACAGAGGAAGTTTTACCGGATTAGGGTGGGCTCTCAATCTAACATGTTTGGGGTTCCTTATGAGAAGGGGAAAGGACACACAGAGATAGAGTCACAGTGGGGAGAAAGCTATGTAAGACAGAGGCAGAGATTAGAGTGATGCTGCCATAATCCAAGAATACCTAGAGCCACCGGATGCAGGAAGAGACAGGGAAGGATCCCCCTCTAGAGCCTGCAGAGGGAATGTAACCCTGTCAACAACTTGATTTCGGACTTCTGGCCTCCCAAACTGTAAGAAAATAAATTTCTATTGTTTTAAGCCACCTAGTTTGTGGCACTTTGTTACAGCAGCCCTAGGAAACTATCACGCCTGTGAAGCCGCAGCTTCGTTAATGAATGTAGCCAGTGGATCGGGGACAAAAAATTTCTTCTAGACGAGACTTATAAAAGAACTGTGCCTTGGAATTCTCCTTTGATGTAAAGGGCATACAGATATTTATCTGGTGGCTTCTTCCTTTCTCCTGTACCTCGTTGGTCAGGTCTGCTTGATGGGTATTAACTGTGGTTGATACATCACTAGGTTATGTTAACTGGCTCATCCAGGCATCCACCAGAGTAGCCAGACAGTAAACTTCCTAAATTAAAGTTGGTGCTTCAACGGAGCCTAAATCAGACAAGCCAGATCCTCCAGTGGGTCCGGCTAAGTCCATGGAGGACTGAAGCTTTCTATTCCCCCCGTCTTATTGAGATACAATTGGCAGATAACATTGTGTAAGTTAAAGGTGTACAACGTGATGATGATTTGATATATTTATATAAAGCAGACCTCCCTCATCTGCAGTTTCACTTTCTGAGGCTTCAGTTACCCTCAGCCTACCACAGTACAAAAATATTAAGTGGAAAATTCCAGAAACAAACAATTCATAAATTTTAAATTGCACACCATTCCCTGTAAACTGACAAAATCTCATGCCATCCCCGTCTGTCCTGTCCAGGTCATGAATCTTCCCTTTGTTCAGTGTATCCATACTGTTTACACTACCCACTCACTAGTTACTTAGTAGCCGTCTTGGTTATCAGATCAACTGTTGCAGTATCACAGTGCTTGTTCAAATAACCCTTATGGACGCCTAATGCTATATCATAATGCCTATGTTAGTCACATCACTTCATCTCATCACGTAGGCATTGCATCATCTCACATCACAGGAATACAGGCGAGTACAGAATAATAAGATATTTTTGAGAGAGAGAGACCATTTTCACATAACTTTTATTACAGTATGTTGTAATAATTGCTCTATTTTAATATTAATTACTATTGTTAATCTCATTATGCCTAATTTATAAATAAAACTTTATCATAGGTGTGTACATATAGGAAAAAACATAGTGTATATAGGCTTTGGTACTATCACGGTTTCACGCACCCGCTGGGGGTATTGAAATGTATCCCCCCAGAGAAGGTGAGACTCCTGTACCTTTTCACAATCAGTGGAGTCAGCAGAGTCCAGGTGAATTTATTATAGTCCACTATATCTTTTAATTCTGCTTTCTGTGAATTATACTGTCTGTTGGTCAAAAACAAAATTTTAACAATGTACTCGTATCACTGTAGGATCGAAGACTCTTGCATCTCAAACACTGACAATGTCCACCTAGTCACTCTTATATTATTTATGGGTTATAGAAATTCTGCATGGCTATTTAGAAAAATGACACACGGTATCCTCAATTTTTATCTTCGTATTTTTTGCTCCAATTTTCTTTCTACACTTGAAGTGCTTTTCCCTTGCTTATACATACATTGATTATATTTGTGGTTCAAGGGTTTATTAAAACTCCATCTCTCTCGTGAAGCCTTTTCTGACCATCGCAATTTGAAAAGGTATGTCCTTCCTCTCTTTGCCATTGATAGCCTGTGACATTTATTTAACATTTATGACTTGCTGCCTGTGAAAAATCACATTTTGGTATTATATGCGCAAATGGACATGTTGGAGTCTCCCAAATAAAACTGTCAAGTCTTGCAAGAAAAATAGTATCTTACAGGTTTTGTGTGTATGTCACAAGGAAACAGCGCTGTATTTCCTAAGCTCTAGATCCCAGAGAGACATTTATTGTGTAACTACTGAAGCTTAAAGTTTAGGGATGGTTTATGACACAGGCCCTTCTGAGCCTCTTAGGATTTTTCTCCTGGGACATGTGGACAGAGCAGCTATGTCAGTGATGGCTGCAGGCCAAGAGTGTCGCTTCAGACTGGAGTTAACTTCTCAACCCTGGAACTGATCTTAGGCCTGCAAGTGAGGGCATTTTTGGCCAGAACTATAAGACTTCTCCATCTCCCCTGGCACAGTCTCATAGTCTCATCCTGTCTATGGTGAGACCTCATTGGGCATCTGGAACTTATATTTTGACCCCAATGTAAGACTTGAAGAAGTAGATTCTCCACCCTCTATCTTCACATGATTTTCCCTCTGTCTGTCCTAATCTCTTTTTTTTTTAAGGACATTAGTCATATTAGATCATGGCTCACTCTAAGGCCCCCATTTTCACTGAATTGCCTGCTTAAATGCCCTGGGAGATAGGTCTCCAAATACAGTCACCTCTGAGATACTGAGGGTTAGGACTTCAAGACAGGAAATTGTTGAGGGTGTTGCGCTAAAATTTAGCCCATATCTTGCTAAGGGAGTCATATCTTTTAGCTTTTGGAATTGTATTTAATTTTAGTGTGCTGGGACTTGTTCTAGGCTATCAAAATTAGAAACAATAAATATCAATTTTCTTCGCCTACAGTTACTTGGGTAAATTACTCTAGGATGGAAGAGCAACAGCACTGTCAGGACTTGGGTTGTCTTTGTAACACATTTTCTAAACTAAGGTAAGAGTACATCAAAGAAAAAAAAAAACACCATGGTGTTTATCTGAGACATTTGTTTTCCAGAAAATAATTCATTTACTTAAAAAAAATTCTTTTTTTGTACTGGAAAAAGTTCAAACAAAACCAGTAGTTTCTAATAAATACACCATATAATGTGATACAATGTATGGCAGAAGTCATGCCTTCCTTTTAATTTCTATTCTGGCTGTCCTAACCTGGGCACTATTTATAACTCTCTTGACCAATGATCAGTCTTTTAACTCATTGTATTTAATCTGTACAGAAGAGCCAGCATTCCTGCCTTTAATGGCTTCATAGTGCAAAGACTGTAAGGTCAAGGTCATAGCGGCAGAAGACATGTTTAGGAGGTAAAATCAGTAAGGCTTGTTATTGAATGGATGGGGTTGGGGACAGATAGAAAAAAGTGTTAAGAATAACTTCAGCTTTGAAGGTGGAGACATTTGTTAGATTATTGTCCCTTTCTCTGCATGGAAGCCCTTTCTCCTTAAATCAACTGGAAGCTGCTTTTGCACAAAGACTATAGCACAGACTTATTTAATTTCCCAATCCTCTCTGCTTATAATAGGCATTCAATTAATGTCTAATTAATGGGTAAATGCATAAGATTCAGGGACTGTGGTAATTAGAATAATGGTGCGCCAAAGAAGTTCATGTCCTAATCCATAAAACCCATGAATATGTTGCTTTATATGGCAGAAGGGACTTTGTAGGTAATAAGCATTCGATAATAAGCAAGAGGTTTTTACGACAGGTGTTAAAATGGGATTGTGGTAGTTTTGTAAGATGTTATCATTCGGGGAAACTGCATAAGGAGTTCAGAGCTAGCCTTCTCAAAATGTGCTGCTTCGACAGGTGGCTTATTTTGAGCTGAAGGCAATCAAGACCCATCAGACTCAAGAAAAACATTCACCACCCCCCCACACACACACACACTCCCCTTAACTACATAAAATAACTTAGCTAGGAAGCCTGGCCCAGAAAGAAAACTATTACCAGAGATAATTTTTTATGAATGACCCATCTGTATGGCAGCACAAACGTCTGATTACCAAACATCTGCTCTTCTTATCATCCTGTGAATTCCCCCTCCTCCCCTTTGAAGCCCCAGGCCTCTGTCCATTCCTTAGCTCAGGGAGGCATAGCTCAACTGCCTGACTTGTCCTTGGGTCTCATTGCCTTTGAGGGGCTCCAGTACATAGATAATTAAATTTGTTTTCTCCTGTTAATCTGTCTTCTGTCAACTTAATTAATAGGCCACAGCCAAACACCCTAGAAGTGTAGAGAAAAAAATTCCCTCTCCTGTCTTATTTCTGTATTATTTCTTGCAACTGCATGTGAATCTATAATTATCTCAAAGAAAAATAATTAACAAAAATGACATTAGGAAAGCAAAGAACCTCCATCTGATCTTATTTGGTATGAGCTTTCAAACTGAGTAAACTTGGCCTTTGGTCCTCTTATTTCACAAGTAGCATGCTCATTGAATAAATAGCTGGTGGAATCCAGAGAAAGCCTGTGTGCAAATTCCACATAGGTAGTCGCTTGTAACTGAGGCGAAACACCATTGTAAATGCGTGTTTTGATGAAACACGTTAGAGCACAGATGGCTGAATGAGAAGGGACTATATAGAGAGGGGCATCCATTACATTACATTTAATTGAATCTATAGAATCAAAATTTTTCTTCTCTCACAACTTGTACTAAGTTATTACCAATACCCTCTGTTCCCTTTAGCAGCTCTCTGTGTTTGCAATGCTTCTGAGTTTTCATCATGAGCAGCCTTAACTGTAAAATATATGGCAATCATTTTCACAGGTGCATTACATTTAGGTAGGTAAAGTATTGAACAAGGGCTGAGAGTGGCCACCGTCTCCATGGTACCATGTACTGTGCAGTCATCCAGGCAGGGACTAGGCTGCATGGAATGCTTAGAGATGGACACCTGAAGGATGTGGTGTGCCCATATTTTATTGTCGTTGAAAATGTAATTTTAGAGTCAGCAGGATTTTTAGTGGGCTGAACGCCCAAGAATTAATGGGCTGAAGTAGTTTTTAAGCAGAGACCAGAACTGCAGAGCACTTAGTAAGAAGACAGGAGAGAGGGCTCAGCTAGTCTCCCTCCTCATCTAGCTCAGTGGCCTACAAAGTGGAGAATGAAAAGAACATTTTATACCTTCTATTTACAGGTTTGTTTTTTATTTAATTTAAAAATGTAGAGCCGAGTGGCTCAGTTGGTTAAGAGTGCCAGCTCTGAGCAACAGAGTCGCTGGTTTGATTCCCACAGGGGCCAGTGAGCTGCACCTGAGCTGAGCTGCCAACAGGTGGCAGGATGGCTCAGCTGGTGAGAGCACATGCTCCTAACAACAAGGTTGCCGGTTTAACTCTTGCATGGGATGATGTGCTATGCCCACCCGCAACTAAGATTAAACACGGCACCTTAAGCTGAACTGCCCAGAGCTGCCGTCGGGCAGCCAAATGGTGACTGGATTTAGAGCTGAGCTAGCTGCGCCCTCCACAACTAAGATTGAAGGACATCAACTTGGCTCTTCCCTTTCCCCAATTGCGCAATAAAATCTTTAAAAAAAAAAATCAAAATGTAGCTGTACTAGTCCCAAGATCTGCTGTCTGCAAGCTGGAGAGAGTCCATGGGGTAGTTCCAGTCCACGTCTGAGTCTGAAGGGAGAAGAAGACTGACGTCCCAGCTCAAAGAGAATCAGGCAGAGAAAGAGCATTCTCCCGTATTCACTCAGCCTTGTGTTCCATTCAGGCCTTCAATGAATCAGATGACACCCGCCCACATGGGGGAAGGCGATTTGCTTGACTCAGTCTACCCAATCAAATGTTAATCTCACCCAGAAACACACCCACAGAAACACTTAGAAAAATATTTAACCAAGTATCTGGGCATCCCATGTCTCAGTCAAGTTGACACATAAAATTAACCATCGCAGTCCCTAGAGTATTATTAAAATACTATATTATTGGAAGTCCCAGATATCATTTCCTCTGCCTTTCCCCCCCCTAATATTTAATGGTTTGAAGATGTGGAATGAACCATCTTTTTTCTACCCTTTTGCACTTTTATTCAGAAAGGAAGATTTTGTCTCTAAAGCTCCTATTTCATAGAAAGTATATGAGTTTGTCATTTTAAGGTGAAATTGTCATTAAAAATACAGTTGGAAAACCTTTCCAATAACTGAGTCACCCCAGCTTTATATTTATTTCTTACAACAGCTATCCTAGTAGGGAACAAGGTTGTGGTTAGTAACTTCCTCCTAAATTGACAGAGAAGAAAAATGTTATCTGACAGATGTTGGATGGCATATGTGATACAAATAGAAAGTGTCCATGTAATTCTTAGAAAGATGCTTCGTCCCATGAGCCAAGAATTACGGTTAAGCCTAGGAACCACCATCTGCTCTAACAGTCTTAATGCTGAGTCTGAGTGATGGATAATGCTGTGGAGATGGGTATTTTGGCAGATGAAAATCATGCCTGGGGTTTGCATAGAATTCCACTGTGGTAACTAATGATCCTGTTGCTTTCACTATTTGAGCTTGACTTAAATTGAAAAGAATTGGAATAAATATCTATATTCAAGTTATCGTGTGACGATATGGAGCAGTGGCTTCTTTTTTAAAGTAATACATGTTGTGTGCAAAATAATAGAAATTCATCGCAAACAGCCAAAACGTTATAGACAGTTTTTTTAGATTTCTTTAGCTCATTTCCCTGAGGTAACTACTGTTAGTGCCTATTTTTCCCCCTTTTTTTCCCCTCTATGTACACATCCACATAACACACCAGACAGTTTTTAAAGAGGCCTCTTCCTACAAATTATTCTGTACAATATGTATTTCAGTTTGTATGTTATGAAAAGAAGTCCATATTTGCATATGTAAATCCACATTATTTATTTTAATTGTCTCTTGATAGTTTTGAAAAATCAACCCATGTTCTTTGTGTGACCTATGATTGTGAGAGAGGCCTCCTGTCCACGTTTTAATGGAGAAACTCCACTCTTAGCTGCTTGATAAACTAAGGTGCTATGTGAGAGTCACATAAACAAAGGGTTCTATTGCTAAAAGCAGTTTGTAAACCTATGGCCACTACAATAATTTTATTTTATCAGAACATTCATTTTTAAAAATACTATGATTTTAGACATTTCACATGTCTTTGAATAAATGCCTTCTCACTTACTTTCTTATAAGCCTCCAAAAGTATAACACAATAATAGAAGATAAAATCATGGTGAGACCTCTTTTGTTTTTCTTTCTACCTGCAATGCTAGTTCATTCCTTCACTTTCTTTAAGTCTCAGTTCAATGTCACCTTTTCAATAAGGCTTACTTTAATCACCAAAATTAAAAAGGTAACTCCCTCTTGGTATTCCAAATGGTACTCTTTTATTTTGTTTGTTTTTACTCTTTTGACCACACTAGTCATAACCATGTATTATACTATCTTATGTATTATATTATTGCCTGCCTATTCTCATTATAATGCAATGATACAAGGACAGGATTTGCGTGTGGTGTGTGTATGTGCCCGTGCATGTTTATTTTATTTACTGATATATAAACAACATAGTAATAATACCTGATACGTAATAGGTGTCCATATTACTTATTCAGCAATATATTACTCAACACATACTTGGATAAATGAACATATACTACAGTGAGCTTCTCCACAGTTTCTTCTTTGGCCCTATATGTGGTTTAAAGCAAGATTTAAAAATATTACAGTAGTTTATGTATGGGTTGAAAGATGTAACCTAGCTTTGGGGCTGTTTCACTATTCTAAACAATTTCAGAACATTTTGGTCATACACGACTCGAAGAGTTTTCAAAAGGGGCATGTACAATAGTATTAGCAAACTGTTTCATAAAGGTCAAACAGGGATGACCTTCGATAGTCCTGTCTACTCCCCTTAGGGGTAGGGTCGGAAGGCAGCTATAGCACTGGCTAACCATCAGCATGTGGATCAAAACTAAAAGTGTGAGATGACAAAATGTAAGGGATCTATGGAGTAAAATTTCTCTGTCTCCCTGCATTTCTACCTTGATTCATAAAATAGAGAGTTCCACCCTTTTGGAAATATTGGGGTGGAATTTTTAGTTTGTACCTGCCTATTCACTCTTCTTACCTGACTGGCAATGTTTAGAAAATGATCATTGCAAACATGTGCTCTACCCTTTCTTTGGGTCGCTCTTTGGGGCCTGCCTTTCTCTAGGCTGAGCCCATTCTCTCTCCTATTGTCCGTGAGATGAGGCCACTCTGATGCCTTTCACTTCCAGGGAGGCTGCAGTGCCTCAGGTGTCATGTGTGTTAGTGGGACAGTGATTCCAATGCAGTAAAGATACTGCTAAATGCACGTTTTTTAATCAATCCAAGCTGAGTTGTCTAGCTCCGTTTTAGTAACAATAGCTTGATTCTTATCTTACTTGTCCGCATGTTTTATTTTATTTATTTATTTACTTTTAAAGATTTTATTGGAGAATTGGGGAAGGGGGACAGTGTTGGAGAGTTGGGGAAGGGGAACAGCCAAGTTGTTGTCCTTCAGTCATAGTTGTGGAAGCCGCAGCTAGCTCAGCTCCAAGTCCAGTTGCCATCAGGCCACCCATCGGCAGCTCCTGGCGGCTCAGCTCAAGGTGCCCTGTTCAATCTTCGTCGTGGGTGGATGTAGCCCACTATCCCATGTGGGAGTCGAACGGGCAACCTTGTTGTTAGAAGCACGTGTTCTCACCAGCTGAGCCATCCTGCCAACCGTTGGCAGCTCAGCAGCAGCTCAGCTCGGGCACAGCTCACTGGCCCATGTGGGAATCGAACCAGCGACCCTGTTGATCAGAGCTTGTGCTCTTAACCAACTGAGCCACTCGGCCGGCCCTTGTCCACATGTTTTAAAATCAACATCCCTCAGAACCCCAGAGGAACTCTTTCTAGGAAAAATAAACCTTCCCATATATAATAAAAACCACCATTCCATGTGAAATACAGCTAAACAATTTCAAGTCTATTATAGCTCTGGATTCCAATAATGAACCAGTTTCAGCAGGGAGGTGAGTTGTTACTAACTCAAGTTTAAGAGGAAGAAATGAAACTGTGGAATTTTTGGACAAAATTTACATCATTGCTAAATTTCAAAGCAAAGACTGGATCATAAATTTTCCACTAAAAATCTGAAACACAGAACAATTGCAAACCATTACAATGGATTTAGTTATCTGAACTGAGGACAATGGTGGCATTAGTACTGGAATTGTGAGCATTCGTAATCAATTCCAGAAATGGTGGCTGTCAAGACTTCTGACACTTTGCCATTATCCTGCTCTCTCCCTGCTGGCCATCTCAGGACTCTGTGTCTCTGTACCAAATCCATTCACCTAAGCAACTCAGTAAGGAAGAAAACTTCTGGCCATTACATTAACAAGAAACATGAAAAAGGTGAAGTAGAAAATTGTGAGCTAATCACCTGTTTCCCTGCCTGAGTAGCAATGAGATTTTCAGTCTTAGTGAAGTTTTAGCTCTGTTTGTCTTTTTTCTTCTTTTGTCTTGCTTGTTCAGCATTAGTTGTCATCTTTACTTTATTAGAAATTCTTGAGGAAACACCTATCCATTCTGGTTAAAGTGTTTCCATATCCATTTTCTGACAGTGTTATCTTTTGTTCACGGGCTACTGTATAGCTCAATATTCAAGAAGGTCAGGGTAATGTCTTTTTCTAGGACGGGCAATGCAGAAAGCTGATAAAATACTGGAAATGTAGCTCATCACATCTCGCTAAAATGTGAAGCCTCAGTGATGTTCCTGACTTTTGTTAAGATAATTGGTAGCAATTACAAAAACAAAACACATGTTAAATATTGGTCTGAAATTGGCTAAAACTGCACAGCAACTTCCCATTTACTATGATTAATTACTTGAACAAAGCAACATTTTGAAAAGAATAGCAATTTTTCACTTTGCTTGGGAACTTTTGTCTTTATGGCTCAATGGTTATAAAATTGTAGTTGTCAAGGCAACTGTGCAGAGCATCTGCTAAGTAAATAGCGCAGCTTCAAATGTGTGACAGCAAATTAAAAAAAATCTGGTCGAGTTATATCTACACCATGAATAAAAGCTGATTGCAACATTTTTGTTCTCATTGTGTAATAATTGTTGTATGTATATGAACAGATCATGCAAAAAAATACATTCTCCCCTCTGTACCTTTACATCTGCTATGTTTTGGCCTAGAAATTCCCACCCTACTCAATGACACCACCGTACCTGCAACACTCTCCTTTCTCTAGCCAAATACTCAGCATCCCAGGCCAGCTTACATGACATCTTCTCAGTGAATCCTATACCTTTTGATATTTGAATAAAATTTTCTAACATTGGTACAATAGTTCTTAGTACATTGCTTTATACAAACATTAATGATATTTGTTTTCCCCGAGAGACTAAATGTTCTTTGAGGCCTCTTTACTTATGATGCCCAGTACAAAGCTGGCACAGAGCAGGTATCAATTGGCAATTTGACACAAAATAACAAGGCTGCTCTTATGAATTCTCCAAATTTTGAATTCAATCACACAGATATTCGATCACCCTGATATTATTTCAAATGTAGAAAAAAAATAACATCGCCAGTAATTGTGCTATCCTGTCCAATGAGTTAGCCTGTAGGTGCTGATTAGGCTGTATTCAACACTCCCAAGTGTAGCCAGCGCTGGGGGGAAAAAAAGTATTGGCTGGTTCAAGCAATGAAAAAGTGTTGGATTACAAGTGAAATGGTTTTTAAGAGACAGTGATTTGCAAAGGTGGGCCAACAGAGTACATAATCTTATTAATTGTAAATGAGAAAATGGATTGTTCATATTTTGGACTGTTCTTATTTGGTGCCATTTCTAAGTTAGGACTGTATTATAATGAATATGAAACATTACAGCCGTTAAAATACATACACTTTTGAAACTGTGCTCTAAGGACCTTAAGATCAGGTAAGAAGCTGAGCACAGGTATTCAAACATTAAAACAAATATTGAATTGTTATCCTTGTAATATTTTGGGGAAGCGGGTGAAAGGAGATGGGTCAAACATTTCAAGATGTGATTAGTCATTTGCTCTTATTTTTTTTATTTTTACTACTTATTTTATTTAGCTATCAAAACTATTTATAGGGGCTGGCCGAGTGGCTCGTTGGTTAAGAGTTGGCTTGGGAGCGTGAGCTCTGAGCAGGAGCCACCAATTCAGATCCCACATGGGCCAGTGATGCTATGCCCTCTACAGCTAAGATGGTGAACAACAGCTCGACCTGAAGCTGGGCTGTGGGGAGTTGCCAGCGACAGCATAGGCTACAGTGGGGCTGCAGTGAGCTGCTGTGAGCCACTGTGAGCGGCTGTCGAATGGCCGGCGACCAATCTGCCTCAGCTGGGAAGAGCTCAATGATCACAATACCAACATGGGCCAGTGAAGTGACGTCCTCCACAACTAGACTGAAGAACAAAAGGACAGCAACTTGTCTGTTCCCCTTCCCCGATTCCCCAATGCTGTTCCCTCCCCCAATTCCCCTATAAAATCTTTAAAAAAACAAACAAAACAATTTATAGATAATGTTATACAAAACTACCACTCTAGGTAGTATGGTAATAATTATTGTAAAGACAAAATACTTCTTGATTATTTTAAATAAGGATAATTTTCTAGACCTTAATTCTTTTTTTTTTAAGATTTTTATTGGGGAATTGGGCATCTTAGTTGCTGAACTTAGTTGTTCAGCATCTTAGCTGTAGAAGGCAGTGTCACTGACCCTCATATGTGGGATCTGAACCGGCACCCTGTGGCGTCCCAAGACAGCTCTTAACCAACGCAGCACTCAGCCAGCCCCTAAACCTCAATTCTTAATGCATACTGTTAACATTTGTTTGCAAATATAAAAAAGTATTTTTGCTTACTATAAGATAAAGTCTTTAAAAGACAGGTACATAATTCCTTAGGGAATCATATTTTTCTCTCTGAAATTTTAAATTCATAATTGTTCAACACTATGATTAATTATAACTGTATTTTAAATAGAATAATTTATTCAAATATTTATACTTTGTATTTGCATACATTAAGGTATCTACAACATAGCCTTTTCTAATTATCTCAATTACTATTAAATTGATTAATGTTCTTTGTATTCTGCTGATCAATATACACTGCTAATCACATGTCACCCACATGCAATAAATCCAGCATTTTGTTTGTGTCAAAACTGAATAAATATTTATTCTAAAGTGAATCAGTAGATAAAAGCTATCATTTTGGCATGACACTTTAGGCTTAAATATGCATTGCTTCCTTAAAAACCTAATGCTGCAATTATATTTTCTCTGTATCAAACACATCACCCAATGTGTTTTATTTCCCACATGTAACATGGATATTTAAGAGTATTACTAGTTATCAAGTGAGTTTTGTCCATCAGAAAATAATTCATGTGTCTGAAATTAATTTTTTTTTCAAAAATAAAAACTGCCTCTAACATATTGCTTGCCATTCATAAACAAGTAAAATAGCAAGGAAGATGTTGCAGTGACAAGATTCTATTATGCCTTAGGCTATTTTCTGATGATGAGAATGTTGAACTTTTGACGACCCTTGAAACTGATTAATGTCCCATAATTTAGAGTGGAGGTTACGTCAACTTGGAACACACATGGAAATGGCCAGTATATTTATCCTATATGCTCAGTGTATCCATAGGTAGAATTACTTGGAAGTTCATAATGTGTATTCATCTCTATGAAAAGGTTGATGTATATGTCCTGTCATCCTTTAAGAACTGTGGAGTAAACTGTTCTGTCTTTTATCAACAGCAGGACATCAGGATATTAGTTTTAGTGGAATTGTTAATTTCAATAGCCACTGAGTAAATAATTGGTCCTTACTTGTCTTATTGTAAGCTTGAATGTGTATTACTCACTAAAGTCAGTCTCTGCCACTTATTGACTGTAATACTACAATGTGAAGAGGCTGAAGAAATAAATTACAGGACATTTCTTGGATCACTTGTAGCTGTAGTGTCAGACTGAAGAACTGGCTCTTACTAGCAATTCTATTCTATTAAATTATGCATAAATAGTCCATTTTATATTTACTAATTTAAACTCAGAAAAGGAGAAATTACTCACCTTATCTTCCCATTTTCTATTCACTTAAGAAGCCTTTTAGACATTTTTTTTCTGTTGTGTTTTCTCAGTTTCTGTTTGGGAGACTTTAGGGACAGAGGTTTAAATGCTCACACAGTTCGCTCTTTCTCTGAATGTTCCAATTTGAATTTTAGAAAATTGGAAAAATAAAGAATATTATTTTTTGTACTGAGTCAAAAGGACTTTCTTGTGTACTATTTTAGGCATTTCAGATTCAAAAGCATGTAACTATATATTATGCATATTCACAATGAATTCTTTCGCAAATTTACATACAAGGTCACACAATTAAGACTGTGAACTCATCCTAGAAAAAGTGCTACATACCTCATTGCCAAATATCACGACAGTCATCTTCGAAGTACTCCTTTTGGGAAGCTATGTATTGATGCCAGCACCTAGTGCACCCTTCAAAGCAATTTTGGAACTCTTTTTCTGGAATGGCCATCAGAGCTGTCGTCATATTACCCTTGATGTCCTGAATGCCACCAAAATGTCTTCCTTTCACTATTTCCTTTATCTTCAGGTAAAGAAAGAAGTCATTGGGGGCAGATCAGGTGAGTAGGGAGGGTGTTCCAATATAGTTATTTGTTTACTGGCGAAAAACTCCCTCACAGACAGTACCATGTGAGCTGGTGCACTGTCATGATGCAAGAGCCATGAATCGTTGGTGAAGAGTTCAGGTGGTTTTCCTTTAACTTTTTCATGCAGCCTTTTCAGCACTTCCAAATAGTAAACTTGGTTGTTTGCCCAGTTGGTACAAATTCATAATGAATAATCCCTCTGATATGAAAAAAAGGTTAGCAACATTGTTGCAACAAGTTCACGAGCTTAATTGTCAGGTCTCATATAAAGGAAGATGTACGAATAGCCAATAAGCATATGATTTCATGCCCAACATCATTAGCCATCAGGGAAGTACACAGTAAAATTATATCTACTTGCATAACTAAAATGATGACACCAAATGCTGGATATGATTCAGAGTAGTGGTGACAAAATATAACCCATTGGCCAAATCTATTTGCTGCCTCTTTTTGTTTTTTTTTTTAAGATTTTATTGGGGAATTAGGGGAGGGGAACAGTGTTGGGGAATTGGGGAAGGGGAACAGCCAAGTTGTTGTCCTTCAGTCTTAGTTGTGGAGGGCACAGCTAGCTCAGCTCCAAGTCTAGTTGCCATCTGGCTGCAGCTCCTGGACGCTCAGCTCAAAGTGCCATGTTCAATCTTAGTTGTGGGTGGGCGTAGCCCACCATCCCATTTGGGGAGTCGAACTGGCAATCTTCTTGTTAGGATCACATACTCTCACCAACTGAGCCATCCTGTCACCTGTTGGCAACTCAGCGGCAGCTCAGCTCCGGCACAGCTCACTGGCCTATGTGGGAATCGAACCGGCAACCCTGTTGCTCAAAGCTCGGGCTCTTAACCAACTGAGCCACTTGGTGAGACCCTGTTGCCTCTTATTTTTATAAATGAAGTTCTATTGGAACATAGCCATGCACATTCATTTATGTATTTTCTATGGCTACTTTAACATTCCAATAGCATAATTGAGTAATTGTATCAGATGCTGTATGGCTCATAGAGACTAAGATATTTACTAGATGACCCTGTCTAAAATAGGTTTGCTGACCCCTGATTCAATATTATCAGAACACTCATAATAATCTCATTATTGACTGGAAAGTAAATCATACACTTTGAAAAACTATTATATAAATTCTTTAAAAACTGTATATATTCTACCACTCAGCAATGTTCCCCAGCTATTTATTCAAGAATAATGAAGGGGCCGGCCGAGTGACTTGTTGGTTAAGAGTTGGCTTGGTGGGCCGGCCGAGTGGCTCAGTTGGTTAAGAGCTCGCTCAAAAGTTTGAGCTCTGAGCAACAGCGGTTCGAGTCCAGCCTGAGCTGAGCAGCGCAGAGCTGCCAACAGGTAGCAGGATGGCTCAGCTAAAAAAAAAAAAAAAAAAAAAAGAGTTGGCTTGGGAGCACCACCTCTGAGCAGCAGGGCCCAGGTTCAGATCCCACATCATGGCCAGTGAAGCTGCACTCTCTACAGCTAAAATGGTGAACAACAGCTCCACCTGGAGCTGGGCTGCAGTGAGTCACCGGAGACAGCATAGGCTGCAGTGGGGCTGGCTGGCAGCTGTCATGAGCTACCGTGAGTGGCTGGCAGCCAGCATGAACCATGGTGAGCCACCTTGAGCCGCCGTGAGCAACTGTCCATTGGCCGGTGACCGATCTGCCTCAGCCGGTAAAAGTTCAATGATCACAATATACCAACATAGGCCAGTGAAGCAACGTCCTCCGCAACTAGACTGAAGAACACAAGGACAGCAACTTGTCTGTTCCCCCTTACTTGATTCCCAAATGCTGTTCTCTCCCCCAATTCCCCAATAAAATCTTAAAAAAAAGAATAATGAAAACATATATCCACATTAAACCTTGTGCAAGAATGTTCATTGAAATTTTTATTCATATAGCCAAAAACTACAAACAGCCCAAGTGTCCATCAGAAGATTGGATAAAGAACTGTGGTATATTCATACAATGGAATACTTCTCAGCAATATAAAAGCACAAACTACTGAAATATGGAGCCATCTCAAAAACCTAATGATATAGGGAAAAAAGCAGACACAAAATACAATGCATATTTATACGAATTCTAGAAAAAGCAAATTCAAATGTACTGATAGAATTCACATCACTGGATGCTTTAATGTGGGTAGGGATTACCTTGAAAAGGTACAAGGTAACTCTCTGGAGTGATGGAAATATTCTCTGTCTCGCTAATCATGGAGATTTCATAAGCCTAAGCATTGTAATCTGAATTGTATACTTAAAATCAGATCCTTTTACTCCATGTTTTTCTACCTAAAAAAATATTAGATGGCTATTCTGGCTAGACTGGGAATAATGTTTTCTAGTTGGATATCTTAGTACCCAGTTTCAAATCTATTACTATAAGAAGAGGGAGAATAAATTCAGGTGGACAAAGAATATTCTGTGTCACAATAACATGTGATTACCTACAAGAGGGAATCCAAAGGCTGATATGGAAGAGGAACATCTAGGAAATCCAGGTTATTGGTAATTATCAAGTTATTGGGGTTACGTGATGGGCTTATGGGAGTTTGGTAGAATATATTTTAAAAAAGTATAATAATAATAATAACTTATAAAAGAGCTAAAAAGACAGTTTGAATTAAATATTAAGAGGAAAAACATTACCTAAAAATAAGTATATCCATAGACTATTGAAATTCTTTAGTTAATCCAAAAAATTTTAAATGTAAGTGAAAAGATAACAATATACTATTTACCTTTCATATTTTCAATACGTAAGAGATTGATAATGCCCAGTAAAGAAAAGGCCATGAGAAATAAAAAAAAGCGGGGGTGGAATAAGTTGTCACCTTTCATGATAAAAATAGCTCTGAGGGCCAGCCGAGGGGTGCGGTGGTTAAGAACTGGCTTGGGACGCCAGAGGGCCCCGGTTCGGATCCCACATATGAGGGCCAGTGACACTGCCCTCTACAGCTAAAATGCTGAACAACAGCTCAACCTGGAGCTGGGCTGCCGTGTATTGCTGGCGACAGCATAGGCTGCAGCCCCTGCTGCAGTGGGTTGCCATGGGCTACCATGTGTGGCCAGCACCCAGCGTGAGTGGCCGTCCAGAAGTCAGCGACTGATATGCCTCACCTGGGAAGAGCACAATGATGGTGCCAACTTGGGCCAGTGAAGCGATGTCCTCCACAACAAGACTGAAGAACAAAAGGACAGCAACTTGTCTGTTCCCATCCCCCAATTCCCCAATAAAAATCTTAAAAAAAAAATGGCTCTGAATTCACCAGGAACTCCATAGAAGAGAACTAAACCTCTGGGTTTATGTGAAATTATAAATTACTCCTATTACTCTTGGGTTATATTTTGCACTGATTATTTCTAAACCTGTGGTTCATTCTCATCCCAATTTACCATCTGGTTTCAGCTGTTATTGTGAGCAATTAAAACAAAGGTCTGTGAGCACACTTGGGACAAAGCGGTAAAGAGGGTAACAATGGTGTCCTGTGGGAAGATGTGTGTCCAGGGAATTTAGGAGGCAACTGTATTGAAAAGAGCAGAGGCCTGTGGAAGAGTGGGCAATGGCCATTTGGAGCTAAAAACCCTCATATCCACAACCAGTCTGTGACAGATGAGAGTATCTTCCTACTAATCCAATATATACTTAGTAGGTATTATGGGAACAAATAAGTAAATAGCAAAACAAGGCTCCCCACGGGAAAGCAGAATGAAAAACCGAATGATTTTGTTTGCTATGTCAATGTAAACATTGCCTTCTATTACCGTTATTAGAGGGATGACTCATTTTATAATGTCCATTTTAAAATTGTAATTCAAATGCAAAACAATAAGTTCAGCAACTGAAGCATGAACAAGAGAGTTAGAAACATCTTTCTCAATTAATTTCCTATTTTGTGAGAAGAGAAATGGCAAAAATGTATGGATCAAATGCCATGAAATGGGAAAGGATTTTCAACGAATAAGGGCTAGCATTACACTTTGTATCAAAGCCCATTTGTTTCACCACTGTCATGGGTTTGCGGATTCAGGCATCCATACAAAGTGCCCTGCATTTGTTCCAGAAGAGGAATGGGAGGCGGCTACCCCCTAGGTGCTTGCCTGAAATAACTTAGATGTACAACAGAGCTGTGAAATTAGTGGTGTGTCATATCCTGAGCGTGAGCTTGGAGCAGCTGCATGTGGCTGGTTTCCTTGCTTGGACTTTTCTGACAAATCAAATGCTTAGGTTTGATCTTCTATTGACAGCTGCATATTCAGCAGAATAATTATTATGAAAACTGACTTTTGGTAACTCATTCATCAAATATTTATTGAGCATCTGTTTTGGAATATATCAGAAAACTAGCCCATAATGGTTGCTTTAAAAATATATATTTTGCGGGCTGGCCGAGTGGCTCAGTTGGTTAAGAGCTCGCTCAAGAGTTTGAGCTCTGGGCCGGCCGAGTGGCGCGATGGTTGAGAACTCGCTTGGGATGCCAGAGGGCCCCGGTTCGGATCCCACATGTGAGGGCCAGTGACACTGCCCTCCACAGCTAAGATGCTGAACAACAGCTCAACCTGGAGCTGGGCTGCCATGAGTCGCCGGCGACAGCGTGGGCTGCAGCCCCTGTGGCAGTGGGTTGCCATGGGCTACCGTGTGTGGCCAGCAGCCAGCGTGAGCGGCCAGCAGCCGCGGTGAGCGGCCGTCCAGAGGCCGGCGACTGATCTGCCTCGCCAGAGAAGAGCACAATGATGGTGCCAACTTGGGCCAGTGAAGCGGCGTCCTCCACAACTAGATTGAAGAACAAAACGACAGCAACTTGTCTGTTCCCCGTTCCCCAATTCCCCAGCACTGTTCCCATCTCCTAATTCCCCAATAAAAATCTTTAAAAAAAAAAAAAAAAGAGTTTGAGCTCTGAGCAACAGCGGTTCGATTCCCAGCCTGAGCTGAGCTGCCAACAGGTGGCAGGATGGCTCAGCTAAAAAAAAAAAAAAAAGGAAAAAAATATATCTTGAGAAGCAGCGTAGACACTAAGCTGATTTTAATAAAATACGAATGGTGAATAAATGAATGGCAAGCTGCCATTCCTTGTACTCACACCCAGGGCAGGAATTTCTAATATGGATGAATACTTTCTCCTTTCCTGATGCGCTGCCATCGCCTGTTACTTACTAGCCATCTAGTCAAGTTGGCATGAAGCAGGAAGACAATTTCCATCCTCTTGTAGTAATTGTTTTTTGAAGCATAATTGGAAAGAGTGTCAGAGACAGTGGTTCCAATTTTTAAAATGTTTTTAGTAGTCTCTGAGATGTTCTGGAAGCCAGAAAACAAAACTAGTCCAATAAACCCCCTGATCTGACCTTTGGAACTATTTTTTGGGCTGTTACAACAGGCACTGTCTGTCTAATATAGTAAGACACCTATCACTTTTTCCTTTTGTAGCTCAATAGAAGGAAGGTGGTATCTATGTTACATATATACAGTGTACATCTAATTGTCGGAAAAGTCATGATGCATGTTTGCAACAGATGGCACTAGTTCATTTTTGGAAATACTAGAGTCATTTGCATCTATGTTATTGCTGTATCATTTGACAGCTGACAGTTCTAGGTTCATTCTAAAAAAAAAGTGAGCGATTTGGTTGAGCTTTGGAGAGTTTACAAAAAGTTGAAGATGGAAGACCCAACTGTGCATTTTTGCCATATTTTACTGTTTTACTTCCATAAAGGGAAGAACGTGTGTCAAGCTTGTGAAAAGTTGCATAAAGTTTATGGTGACAATGCTCTACAAGAATGTCAGTGTCAACGATGGTTCACAAAATTCAGTGCTGGTGATTTTGATCTGAACGATGCTCCTCAGTCAGGGAGGCCCACCAAGGTTGATGACAACAAAATAAAGGCATCAATCAAGTCAAACCCATGTTACACGACATGAGAGATTGCAGAAACATTGAACACCCATCATTCAAGCGCTCATGACCACCTGAAGAATCTGGGATATGTAAGCAAGCTCAATATTTGGGTCCTGCATGAACTCAACGAAGTTCATTTGACAGCGTATACAAACAAACATCTTCAATATGCTCATTAAACGTGAGGAAAACAATCCTTTTTTGAAGTGACTGATAACTGGTGATGAGAAGTGGATTGTTTACAACAATGCGGTGCACAAATGGTCTTGGTCTCGACGTGATGATTTGCCTCAAACGACATCGAAAGCAGACATTCCTCAGAGGAAGGTCATGCTCTCAGTGTGGTGGGATTTTAAAGGTGTTGTGTTTTTCGAGCTCCTACCAAGGAACCAGACAATCAGTTCAAATGTGTACTGTCGGCAATTGGCCAGTTTGAATGAATCCATCATCCAGAAACATCCAGAGCTTGTTAATTGTAAAGGAGTTGTGTTCAATCACGACAACGCGAGACCACACACAAGTTTGATCACCCATCGCACATTATCAGAGCTTGGATCGGATGTGTTGCCACACCCACCATACTCGCCTGACCTTGCACCGTCAGAGTTCCACTTGTTTCGCGCTCTTCAAAACTCCTTGCATGGTATAACGTTCAATTTAGATGAGGCTGTAAATCAGCACCTTGTTCAGTTTTTCGCAAATAAAGACAGGTCTTTCTATGATTGAGGAATTATGAAGCTCACTGAAAGATGGCAAGAGGTTATTGAACAAAATGGGCAATATATCATTGATCTTTGTTCTTTATATAAATAAATGACCTTTGAAAAACATAGATAAAAAACATCATGACTTTTTTGACAACCCAATATTATGTATGCATGCTCCTATATACACATGTGTATTTGGGTATTGATAATTTCAAAGCTCTTTTCTGCCTATAATTACATTGTACCCTCAATTTTTTTAAGATTCTATTCACATGTCACTTCCTCAAGAGGTGTCACATTTCCTGATCACTTTCCTTGAAATTGCACTTTCCATCCATTTGCCCTGCTTTATTTTTCCTCATAGTGATTCTCCTTATTAGTCATTTATTTGTTTATTGCCTTTTTTTACTCTAAAATGTGCTCACTATGAGAGGGAGTGTCTTTCTCACCATTATAGCCTTAGAACCTAGACTTTTACCTGATATAGATTCAATCCTCAATGAACATTTGTTATATGAACTATATTGTGGGCAGTGTGACATGATCCTTACTTTGCTGACAGTAAAGCAGATTAAAAAATTGACTTGCTGGGGGTGACCACTGGTTAGCTCAGTTGGTTAGAGCATGATGCTGATAGCAAAAAGGTTGCTGGTTTGATCCCTACATGGGCTGTTAAGCTGAGCCCTCCTTAAAAACAAAACAAAACAACAAAAAAAACCACTTGACTTGCTTAAGGTATATAGCAAAGAAGTAACATGTTTTCTTTACCTTTGCTTCTTCTGTCTTGGAACATACAAAGCTTAATGTCGTTCTATACTTTTGGTTGCATTTCCTCTTGAAAATAGTGTTGGTAAGGAAACTCAGCCAGAGAAAGTTCAATAAAACTTGATATTTAGAAATATTGTTAAATATACATAGAAATGGAAAAAAAGATTCAGTGGTGTTATCTTGAAAAGGAGACTAATATTTTTATGGTCAGCAAGAATATGAATGATATTGGGCAGGCCGAGTGGCGCGATGGTTAAGAACTGGCTTGGGATGCCAGAGGGCCCCGGTTCGGATCCCACATATGAGGGCCAGTGACACTGCCCTCTACAGCTAAGATGCTGAACAACAGCTCAAACTGGAGCTGGGCTGCCCGTGAGTCGCCGGCAATGGGTAGGCTGCAGCCCCTGTGGCAGTGGGTTGCCATGGGCTACCGTGCGTAGCCAGCAGCCAGCGTGAGCAGCCAGCAGCGCAGTCAGCGGCCGTCCAGAAGCCGGCGACTGATCTGCCTCGCCAGAGAAGAGTACAATGATGGTGCCAGCTTGGGCCAGTGAAGCAACGTCCTCCACAACTAAACTGAGGAACAAAACGACAACTTGTCTGTCCCCTTTCCCCCAATTCCCCAGCACTGTTCCCATCCCCCCAATTCACCAATAAAAATCTTAAAAAAAAGAATATGAATGATATTGATAACCTGTGGGCATGTCCTTGAGTTATTTACCTTGTAAGAAAGCTTATTTTTTGTTTTGTTTTGTTTTTTAGCTGAGCCATCCTGCCACCTGTTGGCAGCTCAGTGGCAGCTCAGCTCGGGCCGAGACTTGAACTGCTGTTGCTCAGAGCTCGCACTCTTGAGCGAGCTCTTAACCAACTGAGCCGCTCGGCTGGCCCACATAAGAAAGCTTATTAACTCAGGATTATACTAAAGCAGAATTTTTGGAGTCTTCGCTTTATGCCTCTCTGATTAGCACATATCATACAACACTCCTCTAAGTTTATGATTTAATTACACAGCACCTACCATCACTGCAATCCATTTAATTGCCACTATAATTAATTTGCCTCTAAGAGAGATAAGTAAAAATAGACATCTCTTCTAATTTCCTACTACCTTCTCCTGTCTCTCCAAGTTTTTCACACTTTTTTTTCTCCTTTATGGTAATTATGAATCTTATTAAAACGGGGGTTCTCAAATGTTGATATTAGGTCAGCTGCCTTCTGTGCAATTGCAGATTGATAGAGAATGCCAGGAGATATTTTTAGGATCTATGTAGGGTGGAAAATACATTTATTTTTATTGTTAAGTAGTAATTGTGGGAATACTTTTTTTTTCTTTCTAATTAACTAATATGTATTTAAAATATATATGGATATTGGCTGGAGTTTAGATTTCTAATACTACCATAATTTTCAAGGATTCAGTTGGAAGCAGGTAGCTAATGAAGGTTTTCTTAGATGAAATTTCAAAGCAGAGACTTTGAGGCAAATTTAAGCAGCACAGAGAAACGGTTCACAGGCTTTGATAGAAATGGGTATGGATTTGAGTTAGAAAAGGGTCAACCGTGAAGGAAAGCAGAGAATGGAGTTCAGTTACAGGACTGTAGGTGGTGTCTCTCTGTAGGGAGAAAGGCTGAGCAACTGTTAAAAAACAAAGGTTGTCAAAACTAAAACAAAATTTGGCTAATATAATTATGTATCTCTTCTAATCTCAAACTTTGATATCACCTTCAGCCTAGTTCACAAACTCGGAATGAAAAAAAAAATATGTTTAAGAAGTCAAACTCAAAGCAAGTATCAAGACTACATCAAAAAGGAGAAATTAGAGGAAAATATATACCCCTCCAAAATTTCTGGATATATTAGAAACATTGTACAGTTCCCCAGTACATAGGGGGAAAAGCCTTAAAGAAAATTGTATTAAAAAATTAAAAAGTAGGTGAACCAAGCAGTCAGGAGGAACTGGGTACATCCAGGTAAATGACTTCTGATGAACAACCAGGATGGAATCTTCCCCTTAAATTGGATCCTCTCTGTCCTTATCTCACTCATTCTGAATTATTGGATTTCTGAATCTGTGTACAATTTTTACCTCTGGGTTCTTTGATGAGTGATTTGCATTTAATCTAGCAGACAACAGGGCACCAGTGAAGACACTTAAAACACTGGATTTATAAATGAGAGATTTTGCACTCGGGTTATTGGAATCTCCAAGGTAAAACCAATATTTAAATTGTAGGGAGCCAGAGGTCTGCAGTAAGGGCTAAGCCTGAAAGCTGGCAGGCTGACAGGCTCTCAGGCCTAGGTGAGCAGCGTGGGAAGGTTGGCCGCTGAGGAGAAAACAGCCAACGGCCTTGAAAGCTACAGAGTGGAATGCCATCCTATAACAGTTTCTGCTTGTTATGTTTTGCTTTAACCTTGGGAAGATTGCTTCCTGCACCTTATGGAAAGCCCCGGGGGAGGTGTTCCCTGGGAGGATGGGACTATTCCCTCACGTTCCCAAAACCCCCTACCTAAGGAAAGTTACTTTTGCTATAAAAGCTGTGTGTAAACAATAAACGGGGCCACTCTTTGCCATCAGCATTGGGTGGACCTCCTGTCCCCAGCTTTCGTCTCTAGTCTCTTTCTTTTCCCGTCTCCCACCCAGTCCTCTCAGGTACCCTCTCGGTGGACTCCTGGCTGACGAGTCAGGAGTGCTCGTTTGATGTGTGGGTCACATGAAAAAATCGTCTTTCTGAATATTTGGATTATAGAAAAACATTAATTGATAAGTGGGACATTTGAGGGATTGATTTTTTTTCTTTTTTCACTTTCTGGTGGAGTGGAAAGACATATCCCACTATCCTCTTCACAAAGATAAAAACATTTTCTATTGAATAAAATGATATGATTACAAAGGGAGCCCACCGTTTCTTTAGTCTGGAGAATCAGCTTCCTGGACTGTTTTCCCCATGAATTTCTGATAGAGTTAGGGCAGTGGTGAGGAGAAATGGGCCAGTTCTCCCAGTAGAGAGTGGGAGAGAAGGCAGCTGTTTTTCATCTTCCTGTGGTGATGCTCTGTAAAGTGAGACAAAGACAGAGACAGGCAAAGATAGAGAGAGACACAGAGACAGACAGAGAGAAAAAAGAGAAAGAGAGGGAGGAAAGGAGAAATATTTTTAAATAAATTTCTACTTGGAGGGAATTCATGTTTGAGAAAATTAGTGCCAGTTCAGAGATATATATGAATTCCCCTTCTATAACACTCTGTTGATATAAATATACTGATAGACTTGAATACCAGTTTTTAATATCTGGATTTTAAAAGACAATACAATCTTTCTCCCAGGAGCACAGTAATTGATTCAAAATGACTTGCCATTGGTCTAGCTTATAACTTTTGTTCCTTTTTCCAGGTCAGAATTTTAAATTAATGGCAAATTTCATACAGTGAACCTGATTACCTGATTTCTTAGCGTAAGAGGGATTAAATTATGTGAAAACCATCTTTGTTTCTTGTGTCTGGCAAACTGCTACTGAGAAGTCTCTTCCTGTTACTAACCATACGTTGCTTTAACTGGGCTGTAGTTCACCTGCTCAAGCTAGAAAATGCCACTTTCAATCCACATCCCCCAGACCCCTGTTTGCTTAGTTTTCACTGCTAAGGATAATGACGGCCTCTCTCTTTGGGTAGTTAAATTTTACTGTCTTTTTTTGCATTTCGTAGTGCATATCATCATCCCAATTTCAGATTTTTTCAAATGCACCTTCTTAAAAAATATTTTTGCTGATAAGAATCTAAGATTTCTTGTGTTCATGATGAAACTTTGTCAGACATATATTCTTATCTATATCCACAGGAAAAAAATAAAAGCAACTGGCTAGAAAATTAATAGACACATGTAGTCCTTCCCTTTTGGGGAAAAAAAAGTTGAATGTGTATTTCTCAGTAGGGCCCACTGAACTTTTTAAAATGACATGTTCCACTATTCTCTAAATACACACCTCCCCCCCCACACACGTGCATATATTTTAAAGTACTCCACAGGAGCACCAGAACTCCAAAAAGAATATACAGAGGGTGCCAAAAAAACGTATGCACATTTTAAGAAAGAAAAAAACCTATTAAAATTACGCTGATAGTAACCACTTTGAGCATCTCTTGTAATTGCTGAAGTCAAATGTGACTTTATATATCTTTTGTTATCGGTGTATATTGAGTATTACAATTTTAATACAGTTTTTTCCTTTCTTAAAAAGTGTATGCATTTCTTTGGCACCCCCTGTTTATCCACATGGCTTACATTTTAAGCTATACCATATCAAATATCCTCTAACAATTTGGTTAGATATCCAGATAGCCATTTCTGGGGTAATGTAGCAATACATAAGGATGAAAACATACTGTAATTTTACTTAAAGAAGTCATATGAGTCTGGGGGTGATAGGTAAATAATACAATTTATCCTGTCATGCAGGAGTTCCCAAGGACAACCGTAATATCACAAGGTGACTTTGTATGCAGTTGAACATCTTAAACCCTTTTGAAAACGAATGCTATTCTCAATGTTGGGATTTTCTTTCTGAGAAAGACTCTGAGAAACTCATGCAAGAGGCAAATATGGTGGACATTTTAAGAAAAAGAAGAGGAAAAGGTAAAAATTGTTCTACCAAAAAATCTAAACCTATTATTGGGACTAATAGTTCTAAATGACGAGGTGGCAGGACCTTTTAATAACAACAGTAGGGGTCTGAACCAAGGCAGTGATTTGAACTTAAAATGCCAGCGATATATAATGCTAATGCCAACCACAGCAGCAGTCCTCCTGGAAATCTTTCACATCAAAATTACAGCACCACCGGCTGCAAAATGTGTAAGCATAGCTTCCTAACATGCTGCTTTCACTTGTTCACACCCCCTCACTCCTTAACCCTTTCCTACCTCTTTCCAACTTTTCCCTTCTGGACAAAAGATCATCGTTTCTCTTACATGGTTGATTAAAATATGAATTAGTGCTTGTACTATAGTATTCACTTACCCCCAGTGCTAAGCATTATGGGATATGTTCACTTTACAACACAGCCTTTGGCCCCACGCCTTCACACTAGTTTGCAGGTGAGTGCCAAGTCAAGGGTGGGAAGAGTCCCGGAAGCCATATTTACACCAAGGTGACTAATAAAAATGCACCGATACACAAGTATGACTGCAAGACCAAAATTACATTTCACTGAATATATCATGCAATTGTCCTTCAGCTGAATTTCAAAATTACCCATTGTTGTTCCTAGACCTCTTGACATGAGGGAAATGTGATATAGGAGAATTTGAAGTGGGAACAGCCTGTGATATTAACTGATGTTGCTTAAAGTATTTTCCTTTTGCAATTTTTCAAAAATATATAACCCTATGAACACATGACAAGTGTGCTTCCCCGGGCCTGTGTCTTTGAAGTTTTTGCTTCATGGCTTCTACTGTGAGCACTGTGTCATTTGTATTTTAATTGTGTAAGGGGAGAAAAAATATTTTTCCCTCCACCTTTCTAGGTTCTTGGCTGAATACCTTCTATAATAAAAAACAGGCTAACTGGAGAAAAACAGTTTAATCACGTGTATACCTCCTGTATACATGGGAAACACCCAGGAAAACTGAGTGCCTCCCTGAAATAGCCCAAGCCATCACCTTAAAGACCAAAGACCACCTCCAGCTAAAAACAACTTTTTTTTTTTTTTGGAGGTGGGAGGAGAGCCAGTTATGTGAGGTTATAAGGAAAAGAACAGTAAACAAGTATATGGCTGTTATACAGATTTCAGTCTCTGTCTTGTCCATTGGAAAGGGTTTCTACAGATTTAGCCATCCTTCTATTCCTGGTACAGATGGATAGATGCCTTTACAAATGGAAATTTTCCTTATCAATGTAATTTTTTCTTACAAAATAGTAGCTTCTTGGTTTTCATAGCTTCTCATGTGTCTGCTGTTTCTTAAAAAAATATCCAATCCCAAATACTCAATATGCCAAAGAGGCTTATTTTGGAGTGATATATTTTGCCCTCCTTCAATTGATATTAAAGCTTTACAGTCATTATGGACATTGTTAGAAATCCTCCAGACCTATTCCTGCCAGTTCCTGATTTATAAAACCAGGCTGGAGTTTTAGCACAAGCTCTCTGAGGGTGGAGTTTTAGTCTTGTTCATAGCTGAATCCCCAGAGCCTACAGAGATTTGGTGTTAGAATCAGTACACAAGAAATTTGTGCACAAATGAATAAATTGTGTTTATCCTAATTTTAATTCAAAAGTGCCTGGCTCTCTGAAATTCATTTATCTATGTCCCTGTATTAAATCTTTCTAAAATAATACCTGTAACTAAATGATTTTTCACCTAGCAAATATTGGATTGCCTAGACCAGGGGTCGGCAAACTGAGGCTCGTGAACCACATGCGGCTCTTTGGGTATGTACATGTGGCTCTGAAGCAAAATTGAAAATGAAAATAAATCTAACATAGTTTCATTTATAAATTTTTTAAAGGCTATTATTCACATAATGGTGATTTTATTTGTTTTATGGCTCTCGAATGATTTTTAAATTGTTGTGAGAGACAGGATTGGCTCTTGTGTCTCAAAAGTTTGCCGACACCTAGGCTAGCCATACCTTCTTACAAGGTCCTTCCATCCTCACCACAATCACGTACAACCTGCAAAGTAAAGCTGACTTGTAGGAAAGGATGAATGCTTATATTAGAAATATATATATCTAGAATGAATTGATGAATTCTGTTGAGAAGAATAATATTTAAAAACTAGGGTTGCCAAAAAAGGATTGGAAGACATCTAAGTCTATCTCTCCCTTATCTCCATCACTTTTAGATCTCTGAGGGTATGAAATGACAGTTCTTGATGTCTCCAAAAATCTGGGCTATAGGTTGCTATCTACTTTTAATATCAAAGAAC
>NW_017732061.1:345851-349635 GCF_001890085.2 Hipposideros armiger
CAAGCAAGGACACGTTTAGCACAGACTTTCTCCCACCACAGGAACAGAGCTTATGAGCAGAAACTTGGGATATTTGTTTGCCTTGGCTTCTTTTCTTGATAGTTTTTTTGAGTCAGTGAGCAGATGGATTACAACTGCCTACCTGGCCAAACAGCAACCTATGTTTTCATGCCAGTCTGAAAGGCCTGGAGAGGAATCTATTTCCATGTGTTGGGAAGCTATTTGAATAAAGACCCTATCTTCACTCTTGAAGGCCCTGTCACAACAACAGTAAAATATATTGTATTTAACCATTAGGAAATAATAGATATAAACTTAGAGAACCATAAATGAAATTCATTGTTAGCAAGAGTCTCTAATAGGCCACATCTTGGACATTATTGATTTTTTTTCCCCAAAAATACTTAGTCCAGTCTTATTTTCAGAAAATATTTGAAAGTAAGTTCCACTGTTTTCACTTTTTAAATTAAGGTCAAATTTACATCTCTTCATTTACCCTAATGTTTCTAATTTGACACAAATTTACTGAAATCTAATATGCTCAGACATTATGTTAGGCATTAGAAATGAAGGGATGAATAAGGCAAACTCTAATTTGCTCAACAGGGACGTGGCAAGTAAAAGGCTGATAAGGTGGACTGGGGCAATCTTGTGAAAAGACTTGCATACCAATCTAAGGATTGGGGAAATGATGACTCACACTAATTTTTAAGCAGATTAAATAGACACATTTATTGATTTTGCTTACCCAGCATTGCCCCTCACCCAAACACATTCTACCTTTTTCTTCTTCCAGTAATTGCACTACAGTTATCTTTTGGAAACCCAATGCTTCCCCATTTACAGTTGATATGGTTCAGGTGGAAAAGATACTGCTGAACTTTTGCTCCAGGAGTGGGTGTGTGAACTATGCCTGTCAGCCAGAATATTTCTCCCTTATGGCAACAGTGATTGGTTGAGGGATAAATAAAAACGACTCAAGTTTGTTCTGTGAAAATTTGCCAGAGGGATCAGTGAACAGGGTCTAAAGTTAGAGACAGACTGAGTAATGACTGAATTTAGGCATACCTAAATTCAGAAATAAACCTAGAATTTTTAGTTTGAGTTAAACTTCTTTCAAGTGCAAATAAAAAAACAAAAAAGTCATGATAAAAACATCACATAGTTACATACATTTTTACCAATTTTTTTTAAAGATTTTATTGGGGAATTGGGGAAGGGGAACAGAGTTGGGGAATTGGGGAAGGGGAACAGTGTTGGGGAATTAGGGAAGGGGAACAGCCAAGTTGTTGTCCTTTAATCTTAGTTGTGTAGGGCGCAGCTAGCTCAGCTCCAAGTCCAGTGTTCAATCTTAGTTGCGGGTGGGCATAGCCCACCATCCCATGCAGGAGTCCAACCAGCAAACCTTGTTGTTAGGAGCATGTGCTCTCACCAGCTGAGCTACCCTGCTACCTGTTGGCAGCTCAGTAGCAGCTCAGCTCTGGCGCAGCTCACTAGCCCATGTGGGAATTGAATCAGTGACCCTGTTGCTCAGAGCTTGTGCTCTTAACCAACTGCGCCACTTGGCCGGCCCAGTTACATACATTTTTTTATGTATGTATTTTACATAGATCACTGTGATTCTGACAACAGAAGGATAGACTGTAACAGAAGAGTTTAGAAAAAAACAACATCAGATAGCACATTGGTACTAGGATAGATATAATGCACTAAGACAGATATGGTGAGGACCTGTATTAGGGCAGTGTCCCTAGGATTGGAGGATGGGGGTCTTGCTCATAGTCCTTTTTTGGATTCTCAGATCCTAGGACATAGATGGTACTCAAAATTTACTGACTGGATGACTAGAGTATGAATTCAAGATAGAGAACCTTATAAGTATAGGTAATGGTGAAGAAAAAGGAGGCACTGAGTTTGATGCATATACTTCTAGTTAGGACAACTGGATAGATAGTAGTGACATTATTAAGCTAGAGAATGAGGACGAGAAGCAAATAAGGGTAGAGTGGGATAGTGACAAATGGAGAATACAGTTTTGCATGTTTTGTAGCCAACGTCATTTTTTGGCTTTTGATTTATGTTATTATTATTCTTTCCCATATGCTTAGAGATTTTAAAAAGCAGAACTCCACATATACCTATTAAATTCTTACCCATCCTTTTAGAACTATCCCAAGGCAAACTTATCCATGGAATTTATCCCTATGTTCCATTTTAAGATGATATTTTAACATAATATCATGTAATATTTTATAATTATCTACTTTACCACCTTTCTCATATGTTGGTTTGTTGTATATGAGACAGTTTCATCTCAAGTTCAAGAGCTATGCTTTATTTCTCTGGGCATCTCCCAGGGTTCTTAGAAAAATGCATAGCAATTCAAGAGTCTCACCAAATATTTGTTTAAAAAATTACATTTAGAGTCTTTTGAAATTCTGAGGATATTACTAACCATTCTTTTCAGAAAGGAGTTAATTAAGCCCATATATCTCATTTTTATTTTTAAGTGTGAGCTTTAGCTTTAAATTATATGTAGACCTACCATACTTATTACTGAAAAAGGTGCCCCCTCTAGCATTCCAATCTTACTCATTGTGTTCTAATTTTTTCCTAAAGCTCCTTCTATTAATAATATAAAACATAATTTATTTTTAAAATTTTACATTTTTATTGTCTGGCATACAATTAGATTATAAAATTTATGAAACTAGTATCTTTATTTTACTCATTGAAGTATTTCAAGTCACTAGGACAGACACTAGTATGTAGTAAATACTCAAAGACATTTGTGGAATAAATGAATCAAATAGATGTCACTTATTTATTTTATTGGCAGTCTGCACTTATTAAGGCTTCAACTTTGCCTGCCTCCAGCGGGCACCATCCAGGATATAGTCGTGTGAAGAGCGTCCATTGGAACCGTGGAGAACACAGCTGTTAGGGAGATGCTCACCCACTACATTGTAAGCTCTGTGAGAGTTGGAATTCATGCCTGTTTTGTTCTCTGCTATATTCTCAGATTTTAAAACTACTTTTGAAACTCAATTGACACTTGTTAAATTACTATTTAGTAATTGAATGAATGAATACAAAACTCCATTAGAGGATAGTAGAAGCATGCAACTTCCCTAAGGCTTCGACATTGAAAATGTGAGACTGCCATTTGCAGAGTGAAACACACACTTGAAAAGTCACCTATCTATTTGCAGTCAAAGAATAGTCAAGATCAGTACAGCAAAAACGAAAGTTTGTGATTCAGTTGAAAGAGTGAACATCAAGAAGATCTAGCCATAAATTTAACATTCTTCTTTTCCTCGTTCACTGAAAGTACACTTAATCAATATTAGTAGTCACAGGTGGAAAGGGAATACAAAATTTATAAAATGTCGATTTCTGAGCACACGTGGTGATCAAAAAAAGAGAGAGTCCGTGAACAAAAGCTACAAGAAACAGAATGAAATAGGTGTTCATTGTGTGCTGGGTCTTTGATACCCTCTAGTGTTTATACCAAGGAAGGCTGTGGGGTAAACTGACAGCTCTTAGATTTCCCCTCTCAAAAGTAATGAATAAACACAGAGAAATGTTAGGTATGCCAAAGCAAAACTCCTGGAAAGGGAAAGGAATATACTATGCAGTACAAACTATCACACACACACACACACACACACACACACACACACACACACACTCACATCGCACCCCCCTCCCCAACCCGCCCCCACACACGCTGTAACAAACTATTTAAACTTAAGGCCTGAATTTTGAATAAGAAGGGGCCTTC
>NW_017732061.1:354510-356278 GCF_001890085.2 Hipposideros armiger
TCCAGGAATCTGGAAGTGGCTTAGCTGGCTAATTGTGGTTCAGAGTCTCTCATAAATTGCAGGCAAAATGTTAACAGATCTGGGCTATTAAGACTTAACTGGGCCTGGAAGATCAACTTGCAAGGTGACTCATTCATGCAGTTGTCCTGGCCACGCAGACCTTACCATTGGCTGGATTAAAACTTGGCAGCTGTCTCTCATCTCACTGGCGGACTACCACCCACTTTGTGAAACTGTTGAGAGTTTAAAATTGCTTAAAAACAGTACCTGGAAATGACGAATATTCTGAAAATGCCACCTATTTTTATTATTATTATTATTATTATTATTATTATTATTATTAATTAATATTATTATTTTGGCTGTAAGACTTACTGTATGAACAAATTACTAAAGAAGCCCAAAGGAAGGAAATAATGATTCAGATGGTAGAGATAAATGAAGAAATAATAAGTAACTGACATTTAAGTTAGTGCTTGAACTTCATAAAGAGACAAGGAAAGTCCTATTTAATGGAAACAAGATAAACAAAAACTCTCATCTTCAAAACAATGTATAGAATGGCTTCTTTTTGTTTTGTTTTGTTTTGTTTTAATTCTAGAAGTTCACAGGAGGCACTGTGGGAGTGGAGAAAACAAAGGTTGAAAACAAAAAAACAAGATAAATTGAGATCAGATTTTAAAGGGTCACAAGAAGGCATCCTCAGAAAACACACAGTGATTTGTTTTGCTGAATAAGTAAATATAATTGAATTGCAGGGCATGTATTCATATAAACAAGGAGGGAGAGGGTTATAGGCAAAAGACATTGCAAAGTCTTTAGATTTAGATGTCAAACTATATAATAAGGAGCCATTGATGATTTTTTGGAAATAATTATACAACAGGGAGTTTATTTGATGAATAAAAAATTTTTAAATACACTAAAATTTTTTTTGGAGTATACATATTTGAATATTTATTGTGCCACTGCTTTACTCAATTATCACAGATAAAATTTATTTAATGCCTCAGAGGTATTTATTGAAAATGAGAGCTTGAAATATTAAACAATTTGCAAAGTCCATTTGGTAATGTGATTCTATAGTACCCACGGCAACACATGACATCTGTTTGAAATATTTCCTAATGCTTATTATCTAATCAGAAACATCACATTGAACATGTCTGGATGGGATAAGATATGGCTCAGAACCCTGAAAAGTCATCAAACTCTCCACAAAACTCATCTGCTCATATTTTGCATTTTTGTAATAAATATATGTCCCATCATTCTTGTAAATAAAGGGTTGATGAGTTGACTAACATCACAATCCCCCTGAGAGTAACCCTGAAATATATCACAGTCTTTTAAATGACTGCCACTTCTGACACTGAATTATTGTTTACTTGTTTTCTCATTAATATAGCCCATAAACTCATATGTGAAAATGGAACCTCACTGATAGTGTCTCTATATTGCCCAATTGTGGCAATTATAAAGAATTTGAAATACATACTAGTCCCAACTCTGATTCTGGGATTAAGACCTAAAGAGATACAGTCTTGTATACAGTTTATGAGATAGCCACCCAACAACTGGAGACCTTGTTCTTTTTTACATTGCTTTTGAAAGGATTCATATATTTTAATAGGAATAAAAATTATAGGTTATTAATGGAAAAAGTGTTATTTCCTTGTAGATATATTTTAAGTAATAAAATCACATTAATTAAAATTATAGTCATAGGGCCGGCCGAGTGGCGCGATGGTTAAGAACTCGCTTGGGA
>NW_017732061.1:362575-366444 GCF_001890085.2 Hipposideros armiger
CCGAGGCTGATGCTGCTCCTGATCATACTCTGCCAAACACCACATTCGTTTTCAAGTTGTAAAATTGTTTGGAGCCTGGACATGAGCCAGGCAGCCAGACTCTTTTCCAGCTGTCATTGGGTCCATAATCCTTCCATGGTAAATGGCACTTTAAATGTCAGTCATCTCCCTTACAAGAAAATGTCTAACATCCCTGCAGTAGGCAGAAGGCTCCCCACAGACACCCAGGCCCTAATCTCTGGAAGCTGTGAATATGGACTATCATAAGGCATAAGGGACTTTGCGGATGTAATTAAGATTATGGACCTTGAACTAGAGAAATTATTCCGATTAGCCTGGTGAGGCTACTAGAATCCCATGAGGCTTTAAAGGCAAAACTTTTTCCAAATGACATCGACACTGAGTTTCCTTTGCTATTTTTTTCAATGCTGCCTCTTGAAAACATATAATAACGAGGTTCACGTGTGTCTGTTTAGAACCAACAGGTGTAAACCAGAGTATTACTAATTCTCATAGAGAAAGACTAATAGAGAACGGCATTTGAATTCTTGTGTTCTCTGTATTTTTTTCTTTATCTGCCTTTCAATAGGTGACAATTTCAAAGGCAGCCTATCAGAGGAGAGAATGAAATGGTGATGGCATATCTTTTTTTACATTAGCAAATGGTGCAACATTGGTGGGCTCTAACAGGACTCAGCTCCTTTTGTATGGAGTTGCCATGCTCACCAGCAACAAGGGAGAGGGGACAGGCCTTGAGGGTCACACTTGGGAGGGTTTGGGGGACAGATGAACTGGACCTGAATATCAGCTCTGCTCCTTATAACCTGTATGGATTTGATTCAGTGATTTAAGTTTTCTGAATCTATTTTATCTCTAAAATTGGTATAATAATACCTAACTCCAAACTTACAACTGAATTTCATGTACCTACATCCGCTAACAGGGTTTAATACTCGACAGGTATTCAATGAACACAAGCATTCTTCTTTTTACATACTAGTATGCACATAGTTTTTTATTAGATTGTGTAGAGTGTATATATAGATATATGTGTATACAAATATGCACACATGTAGATAACTTTCTGTATGCATTATAGTTTAGAGTTCTTTGTATTGTTGCCTAATAGCTTTCCAAAGCATTGTCAGAGCCCTTCAATCTCAAAGAGTAAAGAAAATAATAGGCGATGAGTTCAAAGCAAGTTTATTAAATAGAAACATAAAACAGTCATTTTCATAAGTATAAAATGATTATTTGAAATTATATAATTCAACCTAGTACACCAGAGTATAGTCGGGGAAGGTTATAGAGAAAGGACACATACCGGTTTCTGAAGGATGGGAAGACCCCGATACACAGTAGGTAGGGAGAAAAAGTCTTTACAGGGGCCAAAAATATGCGCTGTTCACAGCAAAAGCATTTGGAATTGAACATGCCAATTGAGGCATGCCTGGTTTTGCCCGGGACAGAGGCAAAAATTCCAACCTCAAGCTCCAAGCTCAGCTAGTATATTCAAATTCCATAAAAGAAAGTGACTTGATACTTATCAGTCGCCACTTTAATTACTTTTATTCATTCTGGATCACTGGTGAGTAGCTCTCTGGGTACTTGATAGGACAGTATAAAGTCAGGGAGCTCTTGTTCTTCATGAATAATCATTTTATTCCCTGGACAGTCACTTTATAAAATAAGACTCATAACAGTATGATACTTAATTCCATTCAAGTTGCCCACTACCATTTTCGGAGTGTAAGGTGTGCTCAAGCATCAATGTATGGCTCTTACGTCTCCAATAGAATTATCCAAAGGGAACTATTTGGTGTGTAACTTAAATCCCACAATGGAAATGATGACAAGTCTCAGGTTCAGGTCTGCTGTTTATAGCTAATGAAGAAATCTGTCAGATGAGGGAAATTTTCCATGCTGAGAATGTGCTGTGTTAGAGTGTGATGGACTAGAACATAGACTTCGGAGTTAAAACTCATAGGTTGAAAGAGCTCTCTCATGCATTAACTTGGACACTTAATACATTTATGCCTTGGTCTCCTTGTATACAAAATACAGATACACAGATAATATCAAGTTAGATAAGCTCATAGTAAGCCATAATATTTATAAATACTTTTTATAAGTGGTAAAGCAAGCCGACAGACAAGTTTGGGTTGGTAAACAGATAGTAAGTAGTTACCATGTATCAGACGTTATGTCTAAACCTGGAGATACACAAAAGAATAACTCATGGCCTCTACACTCAGAATTCTTATAACCTAGACAGGAAGTTAGTAACAGAGAATTTCAATTTAATAGGGAAAGGACCACTGTAATAATTAACACTTGGCTGCACAACTAGTCAGTGGTAGACCCCGGATGTAGCTTCTCATCCACTTAACTTCGGAGCTCCAGTATTAACCACTGCACTGCTCTGCAGCAATGCAGATGCTATTAGCATCTGTATTACTGGGCCACCTGCAGATGTAAAATCACCCAATCTTGCCATTAGGAAGATTACAGAATATATTTACTGGAAAAAATAAAAATAAGCCTCTCATATGAAGAAGAAGAGAGGAGGGAAATACAGGTAGAGAAAAGAGGACTGAGAAAAACAAGGAAGCTGGAAATAGGAAAGGTTGCTCTGGAAATCTCAGCGAGGTTTCTGAGGCTGGAATGTGTTTCCCCTTGCTGGAGTAACCAATTTGGCGTCTCAAAATGACACACATTTACTATCTCACAGTTCTGTAAATCAAAGTCAGGGATTTTGCATGGCTCAACAGGGTCCACTGCTTAGATTTACACAATGCCAAATCAAGGTATCAACAGAGTTGTATTCCTTTTGGAGTCTTTGCAGATAAATCTGCAAATTTGCATCCAAGCTCCTTCAGGTTGTTGGTCAAATTCAGTGTTTTTCTGTTGTAGGACAAAGGTCGCGGTTTCCTTGATGGTTGTCAGCCAGGGCGCCCTCTAGAGGATGCCTACATTCCTTCTCACGCTTTCCACTTGGCCTGCTTTCTCCTCCTACTCCTCACCCCCCACCGGCAGTAGTGAATCAAGTCCCTCTCACATTTTGAATTTGTTCCAACTTTTCCTTTTTTTTTCATATAGCTCTGCCTCCAGCCAGAGAAGGTTCCATGTTTTTAAAAGCCCATGTAGTTAGGTTGGGCCACCTGAATAATCCACAATACTCTCCCTATATTAAAGCCCTGAAACTTAAACATATTTGTAAAGTCCCTTTTGTCAGGTAACATAACATACTCAGAGGACCTAGGGATGAGGTCACAGACATCTCTGAGGGCCTGTTCTGCCCACTGCATGGTGAGTCTGGTGTGAAAGAATTGTAGTGGGTGCTTTATGGGAGGTGTATACAGGAGCTGGATCAAAAGTTGATGATCCTCAGTAGGAGTTTTAGATGAGAGTGCAACAGGGTCAGCTTTCTTCTTAGAAAATAAAACATGGTACCTGCAGGTGAAAATGACAGAAGACAAACTGAGGTCAGAGAGTTCAGTAAGAAGTGTATTATGGGCCAGCTGAGTGGCGTGTTCGTTAAGAGCTGGCTTGGGACGCCAGAGAGCCCCGGTTCGGATCCCACATATGAGGGCCAGTGACACTGCCCTCTACAGCTAAGATACTGAACAACAGCTCGACCTGGAGCTGGGCTGCTGTGAGTCACCGGCAACTGCGTAGGCTGCAGCCCCTGTGGCAGTGGGTTGCCATGGGCTACTGTGTGTAGCCAACAGCCAGCGTGAGTGGCCAGCAGCCACCGTGAGTGGTTGTCCAGAAGCCAGCGACTGATCTGCCTCACCTGGGAAGAGCGCAATGATGGTGCCAACTTGGGCCAGTGAAGCAACATCCTCCACAACTAGACTGAAGAACAA
>NW_017732061.1:368694-383006 GCF_001890085.2 Hipposideros armiger
AAAACGACAGCAACTTGTCTGTTCCCCTTCCCCCAATTCCCCAGCACTGTTCCCATCCCCCCAATTCCCCAATAAAAATCTTAAAAAAAAAAATTATAGTCATAGACATTCTTTATTTTGTATTTTATGTCCTGATGACAACCAACAAACGTCCCACTGAGCTAGTGAAACAAATAAATTGTATATTACAGCCTGCTAATTGGGAGTGATAGGAAGTTAGTCTAGGAAAAGTAAATGCCATGAAGTGGGGTAGCAATAATTCATCTTATGATTTTAAAAAAATAATAATTTTGAAGAAAAAATCTAATATTGATTTCTAATTTCTCTAAATATACATATATATGAAACATAATTTTCAGACTACACAAGAGGACTTCTAAGTAACAAAAATACAAACTGTCAACGAAAAAACATCCAGCCTAAGAGAAAGCTTCTAAGAGTTTATTTGAGCCAAACTGACGATAATTGCCAAGAAGCAAAGTCTCAATGGATTGAGAAAACACTCTGGAAAAGGCCCGTTTTGCAACTTATTTTATACGTTAGAATCAAAGGAGGAAGGTTACATGAAATCCATTGGTGGTAAATTAAGGGGGTGGGAGAAAGCAAAGCAGGGAAATCTCTGGGATTAAATAAAAAGTAACATGGAGAGACACACACTTCTTTTACATTGGTGGGTACAGCATAGTTGATAGCATTTTACAGCACATAGAGATATTATTTGGGGAACAAGATAACAAGGAGGGATTTTGTAGATTCCTGTTCTGGTGTGGTGGGTTGTGCCCCTGGGGGGATATGAAAAAAGAGATTACTCTGATATTGCAAGGGTATGTTGTCTTAGACGCAAAAAGACAACAGACAGACTCACTTAAGGTAAAGACTGACCTTTGTCAAGGAAGCTACAGATCAAGGATGTGACTACTGGCCACGACTGGCTTTTAGTTAGGAATTTTTATGTTCAGACCATCTTATGTGGTTATTTTTCAGTCTCCTCTGAGCTTATCAGGTTTAATATGTGGCCCTTTTTCCGTTCACAAAACTATATGTTCACAGTTGGTTCATCGTTGTCTGGAGGAAATAACAGTATAATAAAGCAAAGGACTGAGAAAATGCGACGTTCTAGGAACTGCAGTGGCTGTGAAGAGAGGAGACAGAGTAGTCTACTTAGGAATTTGCAAATGCAACAGTAGAAGTAATAGCAAGATAACATTTTACAAGAATATGGGGAAGAAATGGTATTTAATATATACTTATTTACATACCAGGGAGAAAAAGTACATATATATAAAGTACACATATATAAATTTATAGTATGCATATTTCAATATTTTTTTCTTTAAAATGAAACAAGTTTGAAATTCCCAATAACTTATCAGGTGCAGAGTAGATGAACACTTATTATTCATTCAGTCAAATATTCTAAAAGTTGTATTCAAATCAAAGCAGGGTTAAACAGAGGACGCATAAGCTGCCTAAATGTTGAAAGGTAACTGCTATGGACTGAATTTTGATTCCTTCCAAATTCATATGTTGAAGCTCTAACACCCAATGTGACTGCATTTGGAGATAGGGCCTTTAAGAAAGTAATAAAGATTAAGTGAGGTCATAGGAACAGAGCCCTAAGCTGATAAGATCAGTGTCCTCCTAAGAAGAGGAAACAAGACCAAAACTCTCGACCATATGAGGACACATCAGTAAGGCAAGTCTGTATACTAGGCAAGAAGAGAGCTCCCACCTGAAACCGAACTCTCCCAGAAACTTGACATTGGACTTTCCAGTCTCCAGACCTGTGAGAAAATAAATTCTAGTTGTTTAAGCCCCTATTCTACGTATTTTGTTATGGCAACCTGAGAAGACTACTATAATAACCAAACATTGAGGAATTTAAATGTGATAACAATTCTTCAAAATCATAACAGGATGATATATTCGCATCTGTAAAGTTGAAATAATCAAATCAACTTCCTTTTACAGATTAAAAAAATCAATGAAAAATAGAAAATATATTAATAACTATATCTAATATAGATTTAACACTTTACTTGTATTTGTTATGATTTATTTATGTAGAGATGTGCTTATAGATAATGACCTAAAAACATCTTTATTTTATGACAGGAGCAAAATGCACAAAACAGAAAAAGTACTCAGTTGATTATTATTTAAATTACAAAATGTAACAATTTAATCAGGTAATAGAGGAAGTTTGGGCTTATTTATTGTGAGAATAAGAATTGTATTTTAATTTCATCAGCTTTGTCTGATCACAAAATTTTCTTAGTAACAATATATTTTTAATTAAACTATTTTCCCATGCAAACATGTTTATGGAGTCCCCAAATTTTATTTTTATTTATTTATTTATTTATTTTTAAAAGATTTTTATTGGGGAATTGGGGAGATGGGAACAGTGCTGGGGAATTGGGGGAAGGGGAACAGACAAGTTGCTGTCGTTTTGTTCTTCAGTCTAGTTGTAAGAGTCCCCAAATTTTACACATTACATATGACTACTAGACTGTACATGCATGAAAAGGAAGTCTTATACAAATTCCTATGAGTATTGGATAATGTGGTAACTCTCTGAAAACAGATTATCCCAAAAACATGTATGTCTGTCATTTGATTTTCAATTAGCTACTTTCAAACATGTTTCAAATATACATCCTTTAGGTAAGTTTGCTATTATCTGTTATTAGAAAAATTGTTAATGTAATTATTCATCCAATTCATTACAAATCATTTGTGATATCATTTATAATGAATTGGATGACCTATAATGTTCTTGAACTTTCTATGTCCACAAAAATAGGATAAATGTTTCATTTATGGTATCATTAAGGTATAAGCAGTGTGTCTTTCCTGCCCTCCATAGAACGTTTCTCTCTGAGCACTGTGATCTCTAAAGTGTAAATGAATGTAACTGCCTGAAATTTACATTTCCCAGGGACATTTGTTTTTCAAAATGAAGCAAAAGCTGTAGTCACTGATTCCATTCTCAGGGTAGCAAACATACACCTCTCTAGGGATGTCTCAGAAAGTCTGGAGCAGGAAGCCTTTTTCTCTCTTACTCAATAATCCGCCACTGAAACATGACCCAGCTAACTGCCATGTAAACAAAAGGTGTGGCGTGGACTGGCTGTTTCAGACTGCAGGCCCTAGGCAGAGGGGTGGGGGTGGGGCAGGTGAGGTAGTTGGGGGGGCTGGGGAGGAGCGGGAGTGTGCAACGGGAGAGAAAGAGCTGGTTGTTTAGCCTTGAAGTGCACAGAGTTAAAGGAAAATCAATACCGAGACATACAGTTAAATAAAGTCAATTAAACAACAAAAAACATCACATCTTTATTCCACGAAAACTCTGTGATTGTAAATTAGATGGCGCTTTAACGTGCCTTTGTAAATAAGAATTACATTTTTAAAGCTGATGGATATAACTATGTACTATTTACAGCATATCAGTTCGAATGTTTTCAGTTATAAGTAACCCCAAAACAAAATCAACTACAAATTGTCTGAAACACTAAAGGGAATTAGCTAGCTCACGTAACTGGCAATCACAGAGGTAGGGTACACTTCATTTTCATTTGGGTCCAATTGTGTCATCAAAGGCCAGTTTCTTTCTCTCTGTTTTATCTTAACAGTGTCATCTTATTCTAGGGCTTGCTCTTCATTTGGTTGCATAGTGGCTGCCTTCAGTTTTGCAGAGAGCAAGCTTCTCTTCTCCAACTTTGGAACAGAAATTTCAGTTTTCATCCATTTCGGCGCCTGAAGATGAACCAGTCCGTATGGTGTGGAATACCAGGCACGGATTGAAATAGACCTAGGTTCTACTTGCTGATTGTTTAGGGCAAGCAGGGCCCAAGGCTTCAAGCTGGACATGGAGTCGATCCCACCTTATGTCACATTCCTTAAATAATAGAACAAAGTGGGTAGGTCACCAATCAACTATTCACCATAAACCATATGCACACATAGCTGATACTACTAAAAACACTTGTTGAGAGAAATAAATGAATTAAAGTGAATGCATTAACATAACTGGATTTTACTATCTTTCCCTGCATAAAGATAAGTGGGCAGTTTTGATACTCTGTTAATGTTTCTGTTGCCAATGAAAACTGTATGTAGGCACCAGATTTAGAACCAGAAAACTAGAGGCTGAGCACTAGGGCTGACGCTCAACAACATCAAGGGCAAAGGAATTCATTCCTCAACCTCTATTTCATCCTCTCCAAAATAGAAATATTCCTATCAAAGTTAGTGTGGCGATCAAAGGAGAGAATAACCCAAAGCGCTGCTGCAACTGAAAAGAACTAGTTTTAAAAACACACTTTTTAAAAGTATTCAGACACTATTTTGTGGAATCATATAAAAAATGCTGCATCTTCAGATTTGGTAAAATTACAAAAACAAGAAAATATAGCTTGCTGGTAAGAATTGCACTTTTCTTTATTTGGTTATACATGGACAAACCCAGAGAGGGAATTAAGATCATATAGATAGTTGCTTTAGAAAAAAAAAAAATCTAGAATAATGCCCTTTGTATAGTGGACCAATTATTTTGTTTCTCATTTTTTCTTCAAGTGTTCTATTAGCTGTCTTAGCTCTGATAGCTGACTTTTCTTTAATTTCTCCATTTCCAAATTAAAAAAAAAAGTCCCAGAATAAAAAAAAAGTTGTCTCAGAAGATATGAGGATAACCTAATCACATTGTTGTCGACAAAAACCATCCAGCCTAAGAGAAAATTTGAGTTTATTTGAGCCAAACTAATGATAATTGCCAGGAAGCAAAGTCTCAATGGATTGAGAAAATGCTCTGGAAAATGGCAACTTATTTTATACATTACAATCAAAGGAGGAGGGTTACATGAAATCCGTTGGTGATAGATTAAGGGGGTGGGAGAAAGCAAAGCGGGGAAATCTCTGGGGTTGGATAAAAAGTAAAATGGAGAAGCACACACTTCTTTTACATTGGTGGGTACAGCATAGTTAATAGCATTTTACAGCACATAGAGATAGTATTTGGGGAACAAGATAACAAAGAGGAATTTTGTAGATTCCTGCTCTGGTGTGGTGGGTTGTGCCCCTGGGGAGATCTGGAAAAAGAGATTACTCTGATATTGTAAGGGTATGTTATCTTAGACGCAAAAAGAGAACAGACAGGCTTAAGGTAAAGATGGACCTTTGTCAAGGAAGCTACAGGCCAAGGATGTGACATCCTGCCATGGCCTACCTTAGTTAGGAATTTTTATATTCATGTTATCCTCTGTGGTTAATTTCAGTCTCCTGAGCTTGTCAGGTTTAACATGTGGCCCCTTTTTCATCCACATTGTAATGGACAATTTTTACTCTATTTTAAATAAATACTTAGCTCAGCGTTCATACCAAAAGTGGGGGAGCAGGGAATTGATTGACTTACACATACACACCAGTCTTTTATTAGACAATTTCAAATGTGCATTACTTTGAAGTAAATCTATAATTTAATTTTAGCAAATTAGTAGTTCTTTGGCCAACCCTTTTACAAATAATTTGCTCTGATCATCTGCTTTAAAATTTTTTATTGTGCATAATTCACGTTTGGATGCAATAAAAAAATAAACAGATCAATTTTCCTGAAGCAATAAGGTATACATTGCATTGAGCAAACATGGTTAAAAGAATGCTCACTTTCATTCTTCATAATTAGACTTCTAACTTCGATATTACAGCAGCTGTGAATATATGTGTCTTTAGAAATGAACTTAGTGAGAGCAGGTGGTTTTAGAGAGAAGAGAACTATCAGACATTTTAGAGAACATGGAAGGACTTTCTCCTGTTACCAAAAATGCCTCAGACTGATATGGCGAGGATTTACAATGCCCACAGATTCTTGCAGTGAGATAGCAAATGCACTCTGCTACGCCTTGGGATGTTAATACATTATGCCTTATCAGAATTAAAAGTAGTGTAGATTTTCATTTACAAATTTACATTTTAAATTATAAATTCAGTAGTTCAATCTACAACATTACACATCTCTAAAACATCAAACTAAGATAAAGTAAGCATAACTTTATTTCATAGATTCCTTCTTTTAGACATGCTGGTTAAGTGTGTAGTCTCTGAATCATAAAGAAGAGATGTCAATTCTAGCACACTATCTCTTATTAGCTATGAGAAATTGGACAATTTACTTAGCATACCAAATAAAGATAGTAGGATGAGCCTCATAAGGATGTGATTAGGTTTAACTATATCTAACTATAATAGAGAGAGAGAGAGAGAGAGAGAGAGAGAGAGAGAGAGAGAGAGAGAGATGAATGATATAGATAGGTAGATATATACAGAGAGATATACCTAGACAGAGATGATAGAAATAGAGATAGAAATAGAGACAGAGATAGAGATGATAGAGATAGAGATAGAGATAGAGGTAAATATATGCCCTGGTATACAGTAGGATGCATCAAATATAAGAAATAGATAATAGTTGTAGCTTTATTTTGTCTGATAAACAAACATAAGTATTAGAAAAGTCTTTCTCTAAAAAGTGAAAGGAAATAAAACAAAGTGAAGATAATCTATATCACAAATTAACTAAATTCCTTGACACCTAAAAATCAATTCACTTTTATATTATGGAGTTCTAACTGTTCATTGGGCATGGGTGAAGCTATGGGAGATTTGTAAAGTGCTAAGAGAACCCCATTCTCTCAAGGAGCTGACTGATCTGGAAGCTACACTTTCACATAAATACTCAAACACTATGCTCTACGAGAGGCTCAGGATTGAGAGAGATCAATGCTGATTGGATGATTTGTTACTAATAATTTTCACAACAGATAGCCATCAATTGCTATACTTCTGTCTTTGAATCATTCCTCCATTAAAGAATATGGTTTTTATTTACAGGGGATCAATATAGGAAGGCTCGTGAGGACTTTTTGATAGTTATAAAAGCTTCAGTGCTTCTCTTATATTTGAGGAAGTTTATCCCTGGCACATTTGATTGCATTTGCTCTTTAAAAGGAAAAAAAGAAAATATTTAATTTTTTTTTTGTTTGAACTGTTTTATTTTTGCACTTTTTAAATATGAAATCAACTCCAAATACTTTTTAAAATTTAATCCACATTAAAAAATATGGCCAATAGGAAGATAAAAGGAATTTTAAAACACATTTTTATGACAGCATCTAAGCAAATTATTTAAAATCACAGATGATATATATGTTTTTAGCACAGATGATACACTTGGGCTACAGTGGATCCAGTCTTAATCTCTGTCTCATTCATATCATAACAAATTATTAAAACTAAATTGCATTTTGAAGATATCCTATATTGAAGCTGAAACACTCAGCCCCCCAACAATGGAACACTGATGCCTGAAGCTCACAGAAGCTGAAACATATCCCCCACCCACCAAAGCTTTAAACAAGCTGCTTTCAGAAGCAAAGGCTTATGATTTTACACTTGTGTGAGTTTTCTTTAAAATGTCATCAATAGAGGTGCCATTTTGCAACAGAATGTATGTTCTTTTGACCCCTGGACAGAATTTCTAAAGGGTCAATTTTGAAGTTTTCTCAAGTTTAATAATAAGTTAGAGTGATAGGTAGCATTTATAAGCCAGCGTCAGATGGAAAGAAATCTCCCTCTTTCTGTCTGCTCCATCGGGAAAAGTATCCTCCACTACAAAACCAGCCAAAAAAACCCCAAAAAACAGTGAGAATGAATCAAATGCAATTCAATTGAAAGAGACATACCTTCACTTCATAAGACTAATTCAAAGGATGGTATTATATTTGTAGAAATTTAATAAACTGATTAATATTTAATGTAATACAGCTTTTATTTTTTTGATACTGAATCCCCCAACTTCACGAAAGTATGTGAATCCAGTAAGACATAAAAAGTAAACAATGTTGTTCCTTTGGGATTTGAATAGACTTAATCTGTAGTTAATGAATTAATAATGCAGCGACGCCACAGAACATTAACAAATGCCTTTCCATTAACAGCATATACAAAAGTAACATTAATGCCAGAGAAATTTAGGTAGCTGGTTTGATTTTAAGAGCTGGGTGTCAAAATATTGAGGAGCCAAATGTTGCCTTTATGGGGATATTTATCTGCTTGCAATTGTTTTGCCATGACCAATTATAAGCACTGTTTGCAACTTCAATATAAGAGACAGGTACCCAAGGGACATAACACTCAAATTGATTAATTCACCCCATCTTTAGCAAATTGCAAGTAAATTGATTTGGCATACACAGCAGGAAAGCCTTAATGCAAATGTGGCCTCTCTCCATTTTCCTAAGACGTCCCTAATTAGAAGTGACATTATTATCATATTAGTAAGCAAAATCCAGAATAATCATTTATCTCCATTTCTGCAGGAAAAAAAGATTTATTCTATACAGTCTCAACACACTGATGCTACATTGGACTCCAATTCCAGCACTGAGGGGCACCACTTCAAAACAGTAAGATCCACAGGACTACAGTGATACAGAAGTGATTGGACTATTCACATCCACTGGGCTATGAAGCCAACGGAGGCACTTCTCTGCTATTAAATGACAAAGAATGTCTTTTGCTGTTGTTTTCCTTCTTCATAAGGCCAGAGACCTGCCTTCTTTCAGTTCCAGGCTCCCATCTTGACACCTGTGATCAGAGAAGAAAAGGTTCTTTTATTTGCAGCTCAGTTAAAAATAATCCTGGGGAAAGGATCCTGATTGGAATGAGAGAGGAGAGGCAGTCCTATGACTTAAGTAGGATAGAAGTTCTTTCAGAGTTAAACAATTGCCAATTTAAAAATTCTTCATACAATGCTTGCTGTATAGTAAGTGCCTAATACATGTGAAGAACATGTTAATATTGGCCCTCTGTCAAGGGCATGGGCAGTATAGCTGTGTGATAGTCATGTGTGGAACTGGCAATCAGAAATTTTAGGTTTTAATCCTCTCTCTGAAGTTAAGAACATAATTTGGGTAAATTGCTTTGCCTCTCAGAGCTTTAACTTTTCATTTGTAAAATCACCTTGAAAGATATCCCCCACTCACTGGAGTTGTCTCTTGAGCGAGATATATTTTGCCTTTACTGGATACTGTGGGGTCTGGCTTGTTCTAGTCAATAAACACCAGTTCAATCTCCTTTGCCCTTTATGAGTTTTGGAGCATCAACTCAATACTGACACCAATAGTGTGACCTTGGGAAGTTACCAAAGCTTTCTGTCTCAGTGTCCCCACCCATCTAAGGAAATTGCAATTCCTTTGTGACGAGACTGTGTTTTAGAGGAAATGAAGCAGTGCATATAATAATACTTTGCTGGTGTTCAATGCCATTTTTAGATGCAAGGGCTTATTATACTAGATGGAAATTATTCCAGTTTCATGTCGTCATGAGAGACATTTTAAAAAGCTAACAATAACTCAGTTAGCAACTGGAAATCATAAACTAAAAAATACATTCCAGCTTCATATAACTTGATATTATTCTGGTGCTAGCTAAGATGAATAAGAAATCATAATGTCATTATGCAAATTATTAATGCTATATAAGTAGATGATCAATGTGACTGAACCTGCTGGGTAAGGATTAAAACTGACCAGAAGGAAGTATGGTAATATAGCTAGAGCCTGCAGATGATGCTTCGCTGGAGTCTGAGAAAGCTTTCTCCTAAAATGAAGAACGCAGGAAAACTTTCAAGTACATGTAGGTAAGCTCTTCATCCATTTCATAGTTCTATTTATGTGATAAATTATTAATGTTTTTCTTTTAATCACATACATAGGAAAGCCTATTTTTTCACAAATAATGCTAAACAAACAAACAAAAAAAAAACACCCTCTTTTTTTAAAAAAAAGAGCCTAACTGCTACAAGAGGGAAGATTCTAGTCATTGGTTATTTACATAGGACCATGAATGCCCATAAAACTTTTACCAGCAGCAGGACTTACCTATAATCACAAGGACTTATATTTTTAAAGCCTGCAAGGAAGAAGCAAAAACGTATTTAAGGTAAAATGTTCAAGGCCACATGTCATGATCAACTGTTATTGAGTGAATCTATCATTTGAAGGATTCCCTGCAAGGAAAATAAAAGAGAACATTGGCTGAAAGCTGTACATGACTTCCTCTGTAGGACAAGAGACTCTAGAAGATAGGTGATAGTTGGCACTGAAATTTATGACCGGGCTTGGCGAGTCACAGCAAAAAAGCAAGCTGTTTTCTCTTTTACAGGCTGTTTTAATTTTATGAAACATTCTTTCAGGTAAGCGTTTCTGCCACTGATCTACTATCTAGGCTGCACATATCACATGGGCTGCCCTTCTCTTATGCATTTGCTTATGTGATTAGTATTTGCTTATGTGATTAAACGGAAACATAATTCCTCTTCAGCATTTCTTTGCTGAACGGGACCTGTACATAGAAATATAAAATGGGGATCTTGGAGACGAGATATAATCAGGTGGTCAGGGGACTTGATAAGTTCGCTACACACCCCTGATTAACTGGGAGGCTACAGACCTACAGAGGAGAGTCTTCATGGGGCCTGGTAGAAAGAAAAACTGGGGCAGGCTCAAAACTTGCCTGAAATTTGAATGTGCACCCCTCCTCACATATGGATACATTGGAAGGGTGGAACCTTAATTGGGCCAAGGTCTTTGAGCTCTATCTCTGACCTGTCATTGACTTACGAATTATGCTGACTCTGTATAAACCTCTAGGAAAAGAAAAAACCCCACAAAAAAAAACAGAACCCCAGTGGCCACATGATGCTGGGAAGACAAATTCCATAGGTTAAATCTCAGCCAGGTGGGTTACACATAAAGAAAAGGAAAAAATAGCAACAAAGTAACAATGACAACCTCATACAAATAACAGACGAACAGAAATCTAGAATTGCTTATTATCTAAAATGATCAGTTTTCAGCCAAACTTATGAGACCTATAAAGAAAGAGGAGTATAATCCATTACTAGGAGGGGAATGGCAGTGAATATAAACTTTCTCTGAGTAGACATACATAATGCATTTAACAATAATAAAGATTTTGTGGACAATGATTTCAAGTTACCTACTATAAATACTTTCAAAAGTATAACAAAAATATGATGAAAAAGACTCAAACAAAAGGGAATATAAATAAATAACAATTAAAAAGAAACACAAGAAATTCTAGAACGAGAAAGTACAATAACTGAAACTTAAAAAAAATATTCAGTAGGATCAAAAGATGACTCGAGATGGCAAAAGAAAGAATTAATAAATTTGAAGATAGACAAACAAAGAAAAGAGAAGCCACATTGGAACACAGTTGCTATATTTTATCAGAATTAAGTCAGTGTTAATCTGAAATACTATAAATTAAAGTGTGTATTTTAATCTAAAGCAACTACTTATAAAATGAGTAAAAGAAATAGTTTAAAAACTCATCAGAGGAATGAAAATGGTACATTAAAATATATTTATTTCACACAAATGAAACAATAAAATAGAGGAACAAAAAAGACATGAGACACATAGAAAACAAAGAGGGAATTGACAAACATAAATTTAACCACATTATAAACTCCACCTGTATGCACCAAACACTCCCATCAAAAGGGAGAAATTCATAGATTTGTTTAACAAGCAGTTCCCAAATATATGCATTCTATAAGAAACACCCTTTAGGTTCTAAGACAAATAAATTGAAGTAAATGGATGGAATAGGATATTATGCAAAAAATTACCATAATGATACATGGAGTCCCTGTACTAAGATCGTATAAAATAGATTCTATAACAAGGTATAGTACTAGACACAAAGAGGAAAATTTCATGGTGATAAAAAGGGTCAATGCATCAAGAATTTATAACAATTATAAATGTAGATGAACTATGAATACTGTTACCTAAAAATGAAGTAAAAACTAAAGCAAGTGAAAGAAGAAATATCAAGAAAAATTAACACTGATTGTTGACAACTTCAATGTCCTACTGTCAATGACTGATAAGGAGGAAAACTAGGGAGAAATGCAGCAAGGATATGCGACACTTGAATGAACTCTCGACTTACTTGACCGAACTGATATTTATAAAAAGCTCCCCCAAAGAGACCAGGATACATATTCTTTTCAAGCATACAAGGAATATTCTCGAGGAGACATCATATGCTAGGCAATAAAACAAGTTTTCATGAATTTAAAAGGAAACCATTCAAGGAATGTTCTCCCACCACAATGGAAACAAATTAGAAATCACAAAAAGAATTTTGGAAAGTATCAAAGTATGTGGAAATTAAAGAGCATACTTCTAAATGACACGTGTCAAGGAAAAAATATAAAGGGAAATTAGAAAACATTCTGAATAAAATGAAAATTAAAGCCCAACATATCGACATTTATGAGATGCAGCTAAAGTAATGCTGAGAGGAAAATGTATAGCTTTTAACTCCAATAAAAGAAAAGGAAATGACCTTTAATCAGTAATTTCAGCTTCCCTCTTAAGAGACTAGAAAAAAGAGAGCAAATGAAACTTAATGAAAGCAAGCGGAAGGAAATAATAAAGACTAGATTGGGGGCTAAGGAAATGGAAAAAAAAACAACCATGAAATAACGAAACCCTGACAAGTAAGGCGAGAACCTGACAGAAATCAAGGGCGATTCACGAGCCAAGGCTGAGCGAGAAGCCGGGCTGACTCCTGGCACCTGCAGCAGCAGTTAGCTGACATTCATTACAGGTCTCTGTATAAACAGGATGCAGCCACTCTGGCACTGTATGGCTTTCAGTGCATCGTATTGTTAATATTCCAACTGCAAAACAATGATCCTCTCTCACGCCTTCAGTTTGAAATCCGTAAGGAAGGAATCTGAACAGCCCCATTTGGTCTTCATCATCTCTGCTGTCACTTAAGCCTCCTCGGCCACGAGCCAGACGTACCACTGAGGTGTTTTTGTTTGTTTGTTTTTTGTTTTCCTTATGAGTAGGCAAGAACCCAAAAATAAGGGCTTGGACAAGAAGAAGTTTATTTCCCCCTGCATTAAAGCTTCGTGGAACTGGCTTAGAAAAGCCAATTGTGTGCATCTCTTCCCAATTCCACATTCAGTGACTGTATGTTATATTGGTATTTTGAAGTCAGCCACGGTGGGAGTATTTCCTTCAGAGAAATCAGGAAACACTCCCAGTCAGGCCACTCTGACCCACGGAACCAGAGGCTAATGATTTACCAGCACACCACTGGGAGAGATATCCAGATCAGCTGTGTGAGCTGCACTGTATCAAGGAACCAGCTTTATTGTTTTCTTATTGTTCTCCCAAGGTCGCATGATGGCCCCAGATGGTTGATGGGGCTCTCAACTCATTACATTTTTTATCCCATGCTGCAGTAAGAAGGAAGAAGGGAAGTTGAAGGGGACCCCTTTTAATCAAAACCAATGGAAATTCCACACAACACTGATTCATCCATCTCATTGTCCAAAAACTAGTCAAAGCCACAACTATAATAGTTCAGAGGTCTGGGACTTGCGCCAATTCTCACAACTAATAATTAAGGTTTGATGATTAAGTCAGAATATGGGCAATATATATTTGGAAGCAGTTAGAGGTTCTTGAACCAATAACCAATAGATCATCTTTCTGTCAGGTATTCACCACTATACCCAGCAGCTGTAGTAAACCAGCAGAAGCACCGATCCTGCTTCTTACATCACATCTGCAGGGGACACCAGTAGGCAGCTTCCCTCAGAAGAAGGCTGCAAACAGAGCTGCCCCCATGACTAGCCTTCCCAAGACAGAGATGCTTGCAAGAGAAATCAGAAGTTGGTCATAAGGTGGGGAATGACAGGAAACGGATGAGACAAGCTTTGCCCTTATTTACCTTTGCACTGATGGTGTAGTATAACTGACCATAAATCTAGTTTTTCTAGAAAAACACAGTTATTACAAACCAGGCTACCACAGACAATTTGAGTAGCATGGTTGGCAGAATAATGACCCTCCAAAGATGTCCACCTCATAATTCCCAGAACCTGTGAATATATTACATTACATAGCAAAGGGAATTAAAGGCCGTAGATAGGATCCAGCTTGCTAATCAGGTGACTTAAAATAGGGAGGTCATCCTGGATGGTACAGGTGGGCGTAATATAATCACAGGGTCTAGATCAGAGTGTTAATGAGGTCATCATTCTGCACCCCTCCCAGTCCTCATCCTATGCACCTCTCCACTTGTCTTCTTTTTTTTTTTTTAAAGATTTTTATTGGTGAATTGGGGGGATGGGAACAGTGCTGGGGAATTGGGGGAAGGGGGACAGACAAGTTGCTGTCGTTTTGTTCTTCAGTCTAGTTGTG
>NW_017732061.1:384281-400536 GCF_001890085.2 Hipposideros armiger
CCAGCTTCTGGATGGCAGCTCATGCTGGCTGCTGGCTACACACAGTAAGCCATGGCAACCCACTGCCACAGGGGCTGCAGCCTACGCCATCGCCGGCGACTCATGGCAGCCCAGCTCCAGGTTGAGCTGTTGTTCAGCATCTTAGCTGTGGAGGGCAGTGTCACTGACCCTCATATGTGGGATCCGAACCGGGGCCCTCTGGTGTCCCAAGCCAGTTCTTAACCATCGCGCCACTCGACCGGTCCTCGTAAGAGAATTTCTATGATGTAATTAAGGCAAATGTAACCAATGCTATTCTTCAGGGCTCTTTTCTCTTTTCTTTTTTATCTCACTTCCTCCCTTCTTCCCTGTCTTCCTTTTATTCTTTTATTTGGAAAGCCAGTTTACCAGCCCACAACAGCTCACACCTCTTGCCTTATGTTTTGCTCCTTTGCCTCCCGGCTGCTGAGAAACATAAGAAGGTCCAGCTCTGTGGATGAACAACTTGGAAAAACCGGGCAGCCAATGCCTGTAGGTGAACACTTTACTAATGGGAGATAAAATACGGGGATGCGTTCTCTTATTTATGCATTCTTTTACTGAATAGACTGTCCTGAAATGAAATACACATACCCCCCCCTGCTTGAAACCGTAATTTGATCCTGTAAACAATAGAAATAAATAAAATATCTCTTAAACAGGAACATTTTCCATTAATTGTAATTGACAAAATTATGATGCATTCCAATTGAATCTAAGTTACCATATTTTTAAGATAAATAAGTAGCAATTAAAAAAAATGAATAAAATTTATAACAAATAAAAATTTATATTAATAAATAATAGCAACAAATGGGAAATGAACAAAGTTTTACATATAGTGTAATGTAATGAAGGTTTGTTTAACTTGCCAAAGCGAAAAAGAAGACTTGACAGTGGGTGGTTCTTAGTGGAAAATGCATATGAGGAAGTCATTCTTTGGATAGTGCATTTTTTTTCTCTGTATTGTTTACTTCACCAAATTTTAACCTTATTGGAGCTCACAGTCAGCACTTAAACTGCACTTAAGAAATAAATCTATACAGAGACACTACTTTTAGGGTGAAATAAACACTAAATACAGGATATTTTTTAAATGTGGAAATAGTGCAGGTATATAACAAAATGCACAGACGAAGCTAGCTCTTCATTCTGTTAAGTTCGCGTATGTATGTAAAGTAAAATATTTGTATCTTATTCAAGTATGGTACGCAATTGAAATTTATTTTTATTGATATTCCCAGACTAGAAATTGTTATGTCAAGTACATTTCTGAATGTGTTACTACCTGAAACCATAGTTTATTACGTTGTATGTGAAGAATTTGTTAAAATAGAAAAATAAAAATCATCCAAATCGTGGTTTACTCTTGAAAAGCTATTATGGGAACAGTAACTGAATATTTACTGAACAGTCATTACCACGAACTAAGAATGTAGTTTGGTTTATCTGAAGACAATCCCATGAGATTGAGCTATCACTAATGCTTGATCCCAGTGGAATCCAGGCTTCCTCACATTTTCTCTCCTCGTTCCCTGCCTCAATTTAGTGTTCCTTCAGTTCTTCCTTCTTAAAATTATACTCGCCAATAAAATAGTAGCAGATGAACTTCATTCCCCATAAGTTTTCTGAGAGCTCAACAGGAAGTCTTGATCTAATATGATTGAGATATGTTAATGTTTTATTTGAAGTCAGTTTGCTAAATAAGTTATTCTCTAAGTGTCAAAGTTATAAATCAACGTTTTAAGGGTTTTCCTTTAAAAATAAAGGGGGAAAATAGGAAAAGTTGATCTTATTACATTATTAAAAACAAATGAGCTATATCTATATGCATCACTATATATTTGTAAGCTACTGCCTGAAACTATTGGGCTGTCGGTAAAGTCATGACGTATTTTTTCTATGTTTTTCGTTGCAAAAATGTGTCATGACTTTTCGGACAGCCCAATATATTGTCTAGACTGCAAGACTTAGAAAATTGAAAAAGTAGCCTCGGATTGCTTTCTCTACGGGCTGCCCTGACACTCAAGCTAGATCATGGTGTTCTCCCACAGAACAAAACACTCTCACAGATCAACATCAGAAAATCCCACTCTGTGATCACGCTATTTAGAAAAAGACCAATTCACTTTCTCTAAGGCCACACCAACTTCAAGTCAGAGCACACACTACCTCACAAAACCTACAGATGTATTATTCACACGTTTCTATTTTCTCTATGACTAGGAAGTACCTGGCAAAATGCCACCTTTGTTTCTGTATCTTTAAAAACCCAGGACACCATTTGCCAGGCAAGTCACTGATCTTAGATGGGGGTTCCCTGCAGAGCAGTAATTGGAATAAAGCTTTCCTTCTGGTTTTGAGCTCAGTCTCTATGTTTTGAGGTGCGTGTGTCCTTGTGCCCATTAGTTGAAAGTGATCAAAGCTTGAGCTACTTTAAGTCCCCTGGTACAATTTAGCCCCAGGGATGGCATTTAACAACTGTGGTCTTTTCAGAAAAGAAGCTGGAGCATTTCCAAAAAGGAAATCAAACTTTGGACTCAAATACACAATCGGAACTGTTATTGTAACCTGTTAGATAAATTTCCCCCAGATATATGAAGTTCTGGAGCAGCTTTCTCAGTTCCCTGGCTTCAATATTAGCCAAGCAGAGGGAGAGAAAAATTAAAGCATGAGAGCTTTATTGCTCTATTTCCTGTGATAAAAGATTCATCCACTTAACATGCACGTTACTATCAGCTGTGCTGGATTAATTTGTTTTCCTAAGTGGACTGGGTTGGCAGAGAAGAAAGGTGACTTACCCAAAGTCATGCAAAATGTTAATAAAATAAAATTCACAGCTATTCAAGAAAAGAAATGAAAACTATCCCTGTATAATACTCTATGCCATGTTCTGATCAGCATACATTATCTCCTTCTATACATGATATATTTTCACTATTGGGAGGTTAGATTGTTTTTTGAAAAACAGTAAAACTTTTACAATGCATTTTAATTTCAACTGCCAGACATGATGCTAAGAGCTAAGGGTCCTCAAGGGACTTCCCTTTAGTAGAGGAAGAGAGGGGAATCAATAAAGATTATACTATGTGACAGTCAAAGAGTCTGAAGAGGGACAGCAAATAGTGGTGTGTTGGGCAGTGAATGGGCATGTTGAGAGGTGACAGGGTTGAGTCTGGCTTGGGATGCAGTGGTTAAGAGGACTGACCCCAGAACTGTGCTGCCTGATTTGCAATCCTGGTCTCTATGGCCAGCCATGTAATGTTGGGCAAGTTACCTGCTTTCATGGGACTTACATTTTATTATGAAAGTAGATAAAAACAAACAATAAAATAATAAATATTTGTAAATGAAGAGCAACATAAGAGTGTGGAAAGTGTCAAGGATTTGAGGCTGAGTTGCAACAATAAAGAGAATAATCATTAGTCATTGAAAGGGTACTCATTGAAAAGGTGACATTTGAACATTAGGATAAAGCATTCCAGGTGGAGGAAACAGACAGTGTAAAAGCAATTAAGGTGGCAGCAGTGCCTAAAGTGTTTAAGGAAAAAAGTCTCAGGAAATTTATGGTGACTAAAGCTTAGTGAGTGAGGAAGGGTTGGTGGGAGATGAGGTAAAAAAACCCCTGGACAGCCAGGTCTTGTAGGACTGTTTCAGACATTGTAAGAACATGAGAAGCCATTTTAGGCCTTGGAGCAAGAATATGTGATGCCCTTTTAGCAAAATTGGAGGGGAAATCTAATTGAGTCATAACTGATAGATAACTTAGAAAATTCTGATAGATTACTTTGTGATTCTTAACATATAATTCAAGGGTTGAAGCATTAAATCCCATTGCTATAAATACATCCCTTTCAGCCATCTCCATCTACTTAATTATAAGAACACATTTTATTTTGGCATACATATCTATAAAGATATAAAAACATTCTAATATTTTCATTCAGAACTGTCTCTTTCTAGCAATAAGCAAAAATCATCCACAGGCTAATTGCAAAACTAATTGCAAAAGAAAAAAAAAAGTAGCTGCAACTAATTTCTAAAAATCTCAATATTTATATTTATAGTCTAAACTGCAGATCAAGAACAGCAGCTAAACTTTAGGGCAGCGCAAACTCTGGGAACTAAATTTTGGGATCTGTTTAAAGTAAATTAAGTTCTGACATAGAGCAAAGTTGTACATAGTTGCGACTAGTGAAGAGGAAATGAAATGACTTGGCAGCTACTGTTACTTTCAAATTCCACAGAAGCCACAGAAATACAGTGAAATGGAATTTCAAATGTTATCTGAAAGATCTGCAAATGGCATATTTGATGTAGTCTTTTGTGGTATGGGTTCACATGCAGGATTTTTTTTAGTACTCATAACTTCTTTTCTGTACTTATACCAGTCTTTTTGTCAAGAGATAGAATCCTTGATTGGTCAAATTTGCAGCACATATCTACCCATAAAACTTGGCAGTGGGTCCTGCCCCATTTAAATCACGAGAACTGGAAAGGGTTTTTTTTTTTCCTCTCCCCTCAAAATCATGTTTTATTTCCAGAAGGAGGATAATGAACCCAGGGCAACAGTTGAAAAATACTAAGTGTCCACTACCTATGATCAAGAATCTAAGTTTATATATCTTGGTTATAAGTATCTTAATTATTCACATATATTATCTTGATCATACACACACACACACACACACACACACACACACACACACATATATATATGTGTGTGTGTGTGTGTGTATATATATATATATATATATATATATATATATATATATATATATATCTTGTTCACAGGTAGTACTTAGTGTTTTAAATGTTTTATAAGTTATATATGCACATATGTATGCAAAAATTTGTATGTGTATATGTGTAGTTTTAAGTCGCATTTCTTACATAAAAATAGTCATTTACAAGTATTTGGTGGGTGGCCATTGGTTTGGTATTACTTAAGATTTCAATTTTGCAGTCAGTAGCATGTGAGGCAAATGTGTAAGATCTGAGTTGATGAGACATATGGCTCTGTCAACGTGATGGTGATTTCTTAGGTCTTTCGGTCTGACCTTGTGGAGTAAATGTCACAATCCACAACCATATGCATGGTTTTATTTCAGGAGTTTATGGAAGAATAACAGAAAAGCCTGAGGCGAGTGTATGAATGTCCCTAATAATGAAGAAAGAAAATAGCATGTATCAATATTCTCTATAGTGCTAGGCTAACATTGTGTATTTTTCAATGAGAAACTGCATTTGAATAGATCCAAGTTAGTACATTAAAATAAAAGTCAAGACAGACAGTTTTAACAACTAAGAATCTGGTAAAAAAAATGATGTTTCAACCTTTCTCATTGCAAAAAATAAGATTGGAAAAGCTTAAATAGGTTAGAGAATGCCTTGATCATGTAGCTTGTTTATTTATAGCAGGCATTATAGTTCCAACACTTGGCAAGTACAGTGCTTGATAAACAATCTACTTTAAAACTGTCAGAAGATTAGTTTTGATCTCCAAATGTGTACATGAATTAGGTAGCGATGTACCTTAAATCAACTGTACATAGTAAATGGAAGGTGTCGCTTATTGCTGCAGGAAATGTAATAAATGGGGGGTGGGGGGTAGAATTAGAAAGGGTTGAACAAGAGATCAGAAGATCGAATAAAATCTTCCCTAGCCACTACTGACCTTGAGCTAGTTACTGACTTGCAATTTTCTCATCTATTTTAAAAAGAACATGTTGATCTTATTCCAAGCTGTGTATTAGCTACCTACAGACTGTCTGACCTCAGGCAACTGAGCCTGTTGTTTTTTTTTTTCACAGGAAAATGAAGATAAAAATTCCTACTCCAAAAAGATCTGGTGAAGATTAAATAAGACCCTCTATGTGAAACGTGTTATGTAACCAATAAAATATTATATGGAAATCCATTTGCCTTGTTAAAAGAATATAACCAGGCGTTGCCTCTTCTGAGAAGCCTTGTTTGGCTTAAGGCTCTGAGTAACTCCCACATCACCCTCTGTTTACTCTGAGCAGGCCAGAGAGAAAACACAGATTTGGAACCTGTTCTAATAGACCCTGAAGAACAATTAACACGAGGTATAACCTGTCGGGGTATTAAAAGCTCCATGTGTCAGAAAGAAGAACATAATTAGAATCACTCTAATTATTGTATTTCTTTATCTGTACAGTCACTTCACTCAGTTTTATTTAGAATATCCTTTTCAAGTGAAGGAATATGTATCTGTTCAAGAACAACATGGAAGAGAATAGCAAAAGAAGAGTCACGTGTTGTAAAGAAAAGCAGTGGCCACGCTCGAGGATCTTTAAACCAATAAGGAGATAAACTACATACATCAGTCTAGGGGGTACGTTTTTAAGAGAAAACCCCCAAGGAGGAAAGAACTCCATTTAAGACACGTGGTCATGGATGCTTAGACTAGAGCTCTGGTGGGGATGGAGATGGGGACAGGAGGTTAGATGAAACAAATATATAGGAGATAAAGACCGCAGGTCTTAATGACAGGAGAGGAGAGGAAGGAGGGATAATGGATGAGGCTGAGGTTTATAAATGGAATGCCTTGGGAGTTGAAGATTCCAGAAAAATGAAGGGGGAGGATGGGATTGCGGGAGGAAATGAGGCAGTGTAATCGAGTTTGCCTTTGAAGTACTCAAAGGGGTGCATATTTGGGAGTTATCTAATATTGGGAAAAGTCAAAGTCATAAAAATGACAACAAGCTCATCAACTTGGTTAAAAAAAAATGTTAGTACATCAGGACTGAACCCAAGGGGATACTAAAATTTAAAAGATGAGAGAAGGAGGAAATCCAAAAAGAAAATGAAAGCTGGACTGTAAGAGATTTTCTAGTGAAATTGTTTATTCATATCTAAGATTCCTCTTAGATAGTATCCAAAACAGTATCACCAGGAACTGCTACGATTCAGTATGCATTCCTCCGTGCTAAGAGTGCTTGCTGCCTGCACTGCTGGGTCTTTAACTTGCATATATATCAACCTTCTGAAGCCATGAAATAAATTTCTGGATTTGAAGGTTCCCCGTGACAGAGGAGAGAGAATGTCTTAGGAAGTGAATACCTGTGGTCCTGTAATTCCTCAAGAAGAAAATACTTTCGATGTGAGGTTGAACCATAATAGAATTCAAAATATAATTCTTAAATCTCCAAATGTTACTAAAATTTTATTCAAGTTAATTTCCAAGATGTAGTTTGCTGATACACATCTAATCCTTCTAAGATAGATAGCTTTTTTTTTTCCTACAGAAAATGAACGGAAGGTCAGTTAAACTCGGGAATATGTTTTAATGTAAAACACAGAGACACACACAGAACTGTGTGTGAATATGTCTAAACAAGGTTTACTTTAATCTTTTTTGCCCCTAAGTTGATAAGGATGATGAGGATGGTTGTTTTATGAGTCTATGTCTAGCAGAAAATAATAAAATTTGAGTAGAGGCCAAAGTTTTCCTTTCCCTGGTTTTAAATTTATCTTTATCGCAGCAGGTTTTGAAGTGATACAGACAGACTTTGGATACAATCTCCATTTTATTTGAAACGGGATGACGGTGAACAAAATCAGTTGACCTTTCTGTGGCCACCTTCTTCTTGGAAAAGAGAAGAATAATAGAGATACTGGGTGTACTTCTGTGATGAGCACATGCGATGATAAATGTAAGCTTATGCAAACGTGACGGTGTCTACACATGACAATATTTCCTACTACACATAACATGTTCTTAATAAAAAAAATAGTCACTTGTCAATGTAGAAAATGCATCTTGGATGATTAATTTTCAAACTGACCTGACAAGCTATTGTTAGAAAACTCTAGCAAGGGCAAAATAAAATGCTATTTTGTAACCGTAACGTCATAGTCCTGTTTTAGCAAAATGTATTGTCATTTTCACTTACTAAATGACATGTGGTTAATATATGAGTTTATGCCTATTTATATCTGTGTCATTTTTATTAGTAACAAAGGTAGTGCTATCCAGTTTGCATATGTTTCTACTCAGTGATTTTAGTGATGTGGAGTTTTAAATGTATTATTTCTGTTCTGCATGGATACTCATTACTTCATTCCCATTAAAAGCAGGAAATCATAGGTTAATGAATGTAGTTTCTCTTTATAATAAAGCTTAGCAAAGGGAAGGCGGAGTTATACCTCTTCCAATCCCCCAAAAAATATTTTTGAGTAACAGAAGGATGGGATGAAGGGAACTACCTCATCTATAAGTGTTATGTCAATGGCATATCCCTAAGATGGAAAACTTGAGGTGACTCCTTTGGACAAGCATTCCTACTGACTAACTTATCTGACCCATGTGTGTGCCCTTCTACTGAAAGCAATCTTTACTGAACCCCAACTTTGTGCCAAGCACGAGGTAAGCTGTGCTTCTCTCTAGTGCAAGACTTGCTTAGGATTCAGTAAAACCCAATAACTCAATTTTCAAAAGAAAATAAACCACAGATATTGATGAGATTCACTTTCTTTATCTCTACAACAGGCATACTATTGATTCCTATTTCTGACTGTTTCAAGATTGTGGGAATCCTGTGAAATAGCGAACAAGTAAATACTTAGTAAACAACAAATAATTTAGCCAGGTTATTTTGCAGAACCTAGAGTTGTTTATTTCATTACAAAGATCCAGGGTTATTTATCTCAGCAGGCGGAGTGGGTTTTGATTTTCCAGGGTTTCTTTTTACATAAGGTTTTTGTAGAAAAGTTTTGCCATTTCATTTGCATCACTGATTTTTCAAAATCAAGTCTATTGCTTATGGCATGCGCTTTATAGAATATTTGGAAATGATAAAAAACCCAGCAACAAAAAAACACTCTCCTTTCCAATCCATCACTCCCAGTTAATTACTGTTATTATTTTAATTAATTCTTCAGTTATTCCTCCTTTATGGGTCTCCCTGAGGGAAAGGGCTCCTGAAATTGAGTTAAGAGTTCGCTGAGTTTTCCATTCTGGTGTGAAGATTTTGTAATAGGTACAAAATACAATGACAACAAACTCCCCCTTCCAACACCACCAATCCATGTTAATTACTGTTAATGTCTCTGCAGTTTGTGTCTTCCTGATTAAACTCACCTGAGGAAAAGGACCCCTGCAGGTGAGTGCATTTCAGTCACCAGCTCCAGCCCCCTAGCAGCTGCTGGTGGGAGGAGAGAGGGTGAAGCAGAGAAGGATTAGAAATCTTCAAAAAGTAGAAGCAGCAGGCATCCTTATAATTCCAAACCTTCTTTATAATCCGTTTTACCTGGATTGGAAGCTTGCAATGGCATTATGGGGCCAGGGTGTATGTCTGAAAGATGCTCACTTGTGCTACCCGTGCACCTGAGTTAGGGAGACTATTATGCATTCCTAGTTACAGAGTTATTTTAAACTCCCTCGTAAAGTCCTGTTCTCCAAACTGTTTAATCAGGCTATGGCCAGCTGCCTGCAGCTCTACAACCCTGATTAGTCTCCCAGTGAATCAGTCTCATTTCCTGTCTAGTACACCATTCAGTTACTAGCAGATTAGATTTTTCTTCGCCCAGTGCCTCCCTATCCTCGGGGGCAGCGACAGCAGGAATAAATGATCAGCCCAGGAAGAGTGTGCAACCAGGGGAGCGCAACCCATTGACCAGACGCTCAGGACCATCACTGGGCACCTCGCCGCCCCTCTCCCCGCCGCCTCCAGCGCCAGTGACAACGCGCCCTCCGGACGGGCGGGGGAGCGGTGGTGCCCGGTAAAGCCGACTCTGACATGACATGACGGGCTTTCCAGGGTACCTCACTGGTGACGATCCCTCCCCGCTCCCGGCTTAGAGACAGAGCTTAGCAAGGAGGAGGCCTGAGAGGGAGACAGCCAGGGAAGGAGCTGCCCCGCAGGCGACAGCATGAAATGTCGCCCAGCACACTACTTGGCTGCCTCTCCCGCCGTCACTAGCTGTCAGCACAAGGTGGGTCCAGGAGCGTGAGGAACCTGAGCCAGTGGGCTCTGTAGGTAACAAGCGGGGGCATAGGCATTGCAACTGCTTGCCCCCTACCTAAGTACAAAAGGTGCCTGTGTGATTCAGAATCTCATACACTTCGGGAGAAGCACAGCCCTTTTCTGGTTATCTCAGCACCTTAGAGAAAGTGTCCTGACAGCTCCCAGCGCAGGACCAATGCCTTTCTTTACCAAAGACATGTTTCCTTCCAGCCCTAGCAGTAGCGGAGAGATAAAATTCAGGAAACAGAGAGGCCAAAAATAATGAAAGGGAATCCAGAGATAAAGAAGGAACTGTCACCAAGCAATGTTCTTACATTAGAGCCATCTCATTCTCAGTGGGCCTGGCCTTCGGACAAGTGTCTGACATGAGGGGGAGGGCAGACTGGCCACTGAAAACGTGGAGGCAATCAAGAAAAACACTTGGATCCCTAAAATGACCTGTTTTAACATCTTAGATTAGTTGGCGAGGGAATGTATGCATTTTCATTTGGGAGACCTGAGAACCGAGCTAATTTAAAAGGACCACACAAGGCAATTATAAAAGTTAGAAGACATTCTCTCAGCGCCAGTGCAGAAACCTATCCTCATCAACAATTAACATATTACACTTTCTCACTGGCTTCTCTCCTTCACCTTCTCCTCCTCTTTTTTCCTTCCTTCCTCTCTCCCTGTTTTACCTTCCTTCCTTATTCTATTTTCAGCATTTTAAAATGCCTTTCCTTCCCAACCACCATTTGTGAGTTTATTCTCGTCTATGTGCCATATCCTCAGGTTGCTTTCTTCTTTCTTTCCTTTTTGTTTTCCCAGTACTTGATGGCGTGTCTGGGTATATTATTATTATTTGGTTTATGTGGCTTGTGGTTTGCTCAGCTTCTTGGATTTGTGAGTTGATGCCTTTTATTAATTTTAGAAAGTATCTATTCAAATATATGCATATATATATATATATATATATATATATATATATATATTTCACCTCATATTCTCTCTCTCTCTCTCTCTCTCTCTCTCTCTCTCCAATTGCATGGGTGTTTGAACCTCATTTACTAGAGTTCACGAGTGCTTTTCCTGAAATTTTCTTTTTTTTTAATAGTTTAGTTTGTATTTATTTTTCTGGTCCACCTTCAAGTTACCTGTTTATCCTCCCTGGTGTCTAATCTGGTTTTAAGTGGATCTAATAATTCGATTTCAAATTTCACACATTCAATTTTTTTTTTAATTGGGGAATTGGGGGATGGGAACAGCGCTGGGGAATTGGGGGAAAGGGAACAGACAAGCTGCTGTCCTTTTGCTCTTCAGTCTAGTTGTGGAGGACGTTGCTTCACTGGCCCATGTTGGTATTATCATTGCACTCTTCCCGGGTGAGGCAGATCAGTCGCCGGCTTCTGGACAGCTGCTTATGGTGGCTGCTGGCTGCTCATGCTGGCTGCTGGCTACACACGGTAGCCCATGGCAACCCACTGCAGCAGGGGCTGCAGCCTATGCCACCGCCAGTGACTCATGGCAGCCCAGCTCCAGGTTAAGTTGTTGTTCAGCATCTTAGCTGTGGAGGGCAGTGTCACTGGTCCTCTTGTGGGATCCGAACTGGGGCCCTTTGGCGTCCCAAGCCAGCTCTTAACCAACGTGCCACTCGGCCGGCCCACACATTCAATTTTTATTTCATTTCCAATTTTAGTTCTTTAGTTTCATTTGTTTTGTTGCTATGTCTTTTCTGATCTTACCTATCTCTGCATGTATGCTGCATAGCTTTTCTACTGAAATCTTTAGAAATTTCATAATAGTTATATCTGATTATATCTCACTTTTTGGGTAAATCTGGGTTTGTTTTTATTGACAACTTTATCTCTCAAACATTATACATTATGTGTGTCTACTCTGTCTTGTAATTTTTGGTCTTATGAAAGACATTGGTGTAACAGAGTAATAGAGTCTAAAGCTAAAGTATTTATATCCCAAAAAGTGCATGCCTCTTATTCCATTAGACCACTGGAGTAGGGCACTGAGTTAATCTGATTTGGAGTTGAGCTGGATCTGAGCATTGCGGTAATTTTGAAAGTAGTAAGGTCATTCTCTTTCAAAAGGCTTGTATGCTAAGCCCTGGAAAAGTTCTGTCAAAATGAACCTAAAAATGGAGAAACAGTGACTCAGTCCCACCGGTGTGGGGTGTTCCACCTAGTGGGGAACGACATTCCTATGTTGGTTTCAGGCATCAGAGGATTACCGAGACAGTTTTGAGGAAGCCACTCCAAAGTACTGAGAAGCTTACTTTCATTAGTCTAAGGGCAGTGCTTCTTATGGTTTGAGGTACCATGTTTGCACAACAGCCTGCATCAGTTGGTTCTCACTTCTGTCTCATGAATTCTTCACAAGTGCGCCATGAATTTCTGACTTACTAAAAACATATTTTTTGCTATATACTATTGCAAACGTATGCTTGCTATGCTGAGTAGGTCAGATAATGGGGTCTATTTTGCTGCTAAATAACAGGAAGACAGGGAGACCTATGGCAATGTCTCAAATCAGCATAAAAGAGCAGACATTTACTTAAACATTAAGAACTTTTAAAAATGATACGAGGGGTTGAGAGATTTAGAGTAAATAATTCTAGTCAAACAGAGGCTGAAAGTCAACCAAGTGAACGGTATACACATAGTGAATGCTTTCATTGATGTTGTGAGACAAAATTACAGTTAGGCAACAATCACATTGGAATTATTTCTGACTTGTTTTGCGATTGCTTTGGAAATGTTTTAATCTCTTCAAGTGTACTCTTAAGAACAAGGTATTGGAAACCATGTGGCTACAGGAATATACAAACTGAACTCAGGCTGCTTTACATTACATAAGCTATAGCTTTGTGTTAAACACCTGTCTTACTTTTCAGAATTTCTCAAGGGTTAGGAGTGGAGGAGGTTATGCCAATCCAGCCATAGTCCATGAAAAAAAATTATCAGGGCATTTCTGGAAAGAATGTTCCTCTATGGGTATTAGAGAAAATCACACTTTTGGAAATGGCACCACCAGTAGTGCTTGAGTGACTTACCCCCAGGAAAGCGAAAGTCACAAAACCAAACATTAGGAGGAGCAGGCTCAAGTTATTTAGGAAGAATACGAAGGCATAAAAATGACCTTGAGACAGGTGTGTTAGAGAAGAGGGAGCAATGCTACTGTTTATGGGTAATACTCATGGCCATGCTGAGAAATCACAACTATTATAAATTCTCTGGTGATAAGAGGAACACTGGGGCTCGAAAGTAAAGAATGCTGGGATGTCCCTCTTGGTCATTTCCCACACCTGAGCAAAGACTAGCGTCAAGAAGCCTCTAATAGTTTTGTCTAAAATTTCCAAGGGTCTCTGTTGCAGCAGTTTTTCATTGATGTGGATTTGATTGGGCTTCCCTTCTCCGCCTGGAGCAGATTCCTGAATTACTCCCTGGATTCAATATGTGTGACTTAAGACATCCCTTCCCTTCTACCCCTCCCCAGGCTATTCCCAATCTGCTTCCTATCAAGATAGGCTAGTTTGCATTTTATAAGAATGTAAGCAGTAGAATCTTACACTATGTACTCTTTCGTGTCTGGGCTCTTTCTTTCTTTTTTTTTTTAAGCTGAGCCATCCTGCTACCTGTTGGCAGCTCAGCTGCTGCTCAGCTCAGGCTGGGAATTGAACCGCTGTTGCTCAGAGCTCAAACTCTTGAGCGAGCTCTTAACCAACTGAGCCACTCGGCCGGCCCATGTCTGGGCTCTTTCACTCAGCAACCCAGCAAACTCATTTTGCTATTTAACCACGTTAATGCATGTATCCACAATTCATCTTTTTTTTGCTTAGTGTTATTCCTTTAGAGATATACCATAGTTTAATTATCCATTCATGCACTGAAGGACATTGGGGTTGTTTCCAGTTTGTGGTTATTATAATACAAATTAAGTTGCTATGAACTTTCCTATACAAATCTTTATTTATGTGTTAAACACCATCTTATGAGATATTTGTTATCCATATATCCAATCCAGCAGTAATTGTTAAAGTATAGATAAAACTAGTTTGCCCATTTTCTTTTTTATTGGATGTTTTTCTTATTATTGAGTGTTTAAAATTATTTATATACTTTGTATACAAATTCTATATCAGATATATACTATTGAAATATTTTCTCCCAGTCTACAGCTTGTCTTTCAATTTTCTTAGTGTCTTTTGTAGAACAGATTTCTAATTTGATGAAGTCCAATTTATCATTTTTCTTTTATGGATGGTGCTTTTGGTGGTGAATCTCAGAAATATTTGCTTAACCAAAAGTTATAAAGATTTTCTCCTATGGTTTATTCTAGGAATTGTATAATTTAAGTTTATTTTTATGTTATGATCCATTTTTAAATAATATTAACTGTTGTACAAGATACAGAGTTTCATTTTTTGCATACGGATATCCAATTGTTCAGGTATCAACTGTTGGAAAAATCATTTTGTATCCTTTACAATGCCTTAGCACCTTTGTTGAAAATCAGTTTACCATATGTCTGTTGCCTATATGTAAACTTTTTATTGTGTGTTCTATTGATTTGTCTATTATTATTCAAATACCACTCAATTATTACAGCTTTATAATAAGGCTTGAATTCAATTAGTTATAAAGGCTCCAAAATTCTTGTGGATTTTTAAGACTATTTTGGTTATTTAAAATTTTCTGCATTTTTATATGTATTTCAGATGCAATTTATAAATTTCTACAAAAAATTCTGGTCTAAATTTGGGGTTTTACTGAATCTGGATCAATTTGGAGAGAACTGATGTCTAAAATTTTCTTTTAGTCAATGAATATGGTATATTTCTCAATTGATTTAGTTCTTTTTTATTTCAGTGATTCTTTGTAGTTTTGTACTTGCAAGCTTAGCACATTTTTTATCATATTTATCTCAAAGTATTTCATACTATTAAAATGCTACTGATTTTTAAATTTTCAACTTTAGATTGTTTGCTGTTAGTATATAGAAATAAAACTGATTTCTGTATATTCACAGTATGACCTACAACAATGATAAACACACTTGTTTGTTCTAGTACCTTTATAAAGATGGTAAGGTTTTCTACAAAGTCATTATTTTGTTTATAAAGATTTTCTACATAGTCATTATTTTGTTTGTAAATAAAGACAAATTTATTTTTTTGTTTCCTTAATGTCATGTTTATTTCCTTGCCCTATAGCACTAAGACTCCACTTTGGTATCTCATGAATTCAAACTTGATTTAACAAGTGAAAATCAATTAATATAATAATTAAATAATAAAATAATTTCATATTTTTATAGATTAAAAATAAGATCACATATCTGACTTGTTTCTGATATCAGAGAGAAAATATTCAGTCTTCTACAGCGTAGTATGATGATAGCTGCAAGTTTTATATAGATTCATATTCCTCAGTTTGCTGAGAGGTTTTTGTTTTGTTTTTTCTTAAATCAAGGACAGATATTGAATTTTGTCAAATGCCTTTTGGCATTTATATGTATTTTTTATCTTATTCTGGATTTAATTTGCTTTGCTTTTCCTAGCTCTTAAGATAGATGTTGACGTCATTGTTTTGAAAACTTTCCTAACTTTTTATTTTCCTAACTCGTTGGTGCTGCAAATTTCTCCTTGCAACTCGAATAAATACAATGTCAAACTCTTCATAATGGTCTTGTCAATGTCTTGCAACAAAAGATCACTAGGAGTCACCTACCTGAACTAAGTTTGGTTTACTGACTCACTGTCATGAGAGGGGCCATCTTTAATGGGGGGACCGTGAGCCATCTCTATAAGAGGGTGTTAGAAAGGTCTTACGTAGAATTTGGGCACATGTTACATGCTTTTGAGGAGGGTTCAAGGAAGTAGGGCATTAATCAACATTGAATGCTGTTAGGAATGATTAAGTGTCTTAAATTTTTTACCCAGATTGCAAGAAGAATGGAGTGAAACTAAACCTGGGATTGGAAAGAAGCAGAAGTCACTCATATTAGCGGGATAGAACATTTGATCATTTTTGGAGTTTGGACAATGTTCATGCTTTTTTTACTTAATTGCAGTGTGACCTTGCTTATTTCTTGATTCATCGTGATCACAGAATGGCCTTGTTTGATGCTGATATCCTGTGAGATTATGTCCAACAGGAAAATGTCGTTGACTATCTATGAATGGCAAGCCAGCTCCCACCTGTCAGGGTCTCTCTCTCTCTCTCTCTCTCTCTCTCTCTCTCTCTCTCTCTCTC
>NW_017732061.1:402036-446077 GCF_001890085.2 Hipposideros armiger
ATTGGGGGAAGGGGAACAGACAAGTTGCTGTCGTTTTGTTCTTCAGTCTAGTTGTGGAGGACGTTGCTTCACTGGCCCAAGTTGGCACCATCATTGAGCTCTTCCCGGGTGAGGCAGATCAGTCGCCGGTTTCTGGACGGCTGCTCACGGCGGCTGCTGGCCTCTCATGCTGGCTGCTGGCTACACACAGTAGCCCATGGCAACCCACTGCAGCAGGGCTGCAGCCTACGCTGACGCCAGCGACTCACGGCAGCCCAGCCCCATGTTAAGCTCTTGTTCAGCATCTTAGCTGTAGAGGGCAGTGTCACTGGCCCTCATATGTGGGATCCGAACCAGGGCCCTCTGGCGTCCCAAGCCAGCTTTTAACCAACATGCCACTCGGTCGGCCCCAAAGCTGACTGTTTTTAAAATGGGGCATTTGAAGACTGATCCTCCAGTATGACACACCAGGATACATCCATAAAAATGAGGGCTGTGTTACAAAAGATGCTCAAGTCTAGCTTTAGGTAAAAAAGGAGGTGGACGTACCTAATCCAGTTACATGCTGTTCCTGGTATAAAATAAACTAAGAAATGGGTATTTTTATATCAGTGACATAAACAAAGCAACATATACACTGAATTGTTAGAAAAATTGTAAAACTGTCTTTATCACACCTTGAACTACTTGGCTACAGGATTTGAAGTTCAAAATTTTCTTTCAAATGTATTGAGAAAACACAATTTTTGAGTATTTATCTGTGCAAACCTACTGATTTCATCAGATTATGAAGACCATATTTGTCAGTTATGTATAGACATCCCCAGGATGTTACTGTTACTATACTATGTAATCCTAGGCTTTTTCCAGAATGATGTGCTTCTGCAATATTTCTAAGAAGCCATTTACAGAGGGACTACTTCAACAGAGGGTGCTCCAGGGGTAAGCCATGGCACCTATTTGGGAGGAAATAATTGAAAGTTGAGTTGTGACATTCTTTCTAAACTATCTTTTGTGGATCATTATGAGGACAGAAAAGGGGCCACATGTTATACCTGACAAACTCAGGAGCCTGAAAATAACCACAGAGGATGGTGTGAACATAAAATTCTTAACTAGATGAGCCATGGCGGGGAGTCACATCTCAGGCTCCCTCATTAAGTTAATCTGTGCCTTTTCAGTGGGCCTGTTCTTTGTCTTTTTGTACCTAAAATAACATCTTTAATCCTTCCCCCTGCCCCCCACCAGAGCTGGAAATTGCAAAATTCCTCATTATCATGCTTGTCTCCTGATTACCATCTCTATGTGCTGTAAAGAGGGAACTGTTAGCTATCCTGCACCCACCTGTGTGGGAAGAGTACCTGTCTCTCCAATGTACTTTTATCCAATCCCAAAGATTTCCTCACCCCCTTTCTCCCACCCCTTAATCTATCACCGATGGATTTCATGTAACCTTCCTCTTTTGATTTTATGTATAAAATAAACTGCAAACTGCCATTTTGCAGAGCATCCTCTCAATCTGTTAAGATTTTGCTTCCCGGTAACTGTCTACAGTTTGGCTCAAATAAATTCTTATAAGTTTTCTCTTAGGCTGGATGTTTTTTTGTCAACAATTACAATGTGGCCTTTTATTAGAATATTAAGTAGTAAATGGGACAACATATTAATATGAATTTGCACTGTTGCATAGTGGATATTGTGTTAACTAGCAACATAAAATTGTCAGGGGATGAAACAGGAAAACCATTACTACTACTGGAGACACACCAAAGAAAAGCAATACAGGATAATTCAGAAGCATCAGTTTGACAGGGTAGGTAAATAGATAGAAATGAGCAGGAGAGGAGACCTAGCCCCGGTCAGAAAGCCCCTTGCTGCAGCTCCTACTTGGGTCACGAGCCCTTGCAGCTGCCCTCACTTAGGGCACCAATGCCTCACTAGCCCAGCAGGACTCCAGGCTCACACATGCCCCTAAATCAAAAGGATGTGTTGTTAGAAGCAGAGAAGGGAGAAAGATATCCCACCTATCAGAATATACATCCTACTTATCAGGACCATTTTAGTGAGCTTCTCAAACAAATCCTAAAGAAGAAAATTGACAGACACTGCCTTGAGAACCAAAAGGGAGGACTGGGCACCTCAGCGGGAGAGAAAGAGAGAAAAAAAGAAGGGAGGGAGGAGACAATTCTACCCATAGAGGTAAAAACCCTCACACAATGTAAGGAGAGACTGCTTCCCTCTCCTGCGTGAGCTGCTCCCTGTCTTGGAGTGCACTCGCTTTTACTAATAAACTTGTGCTGTTCTATGCTGCACAAACTCTGTTTCTTGATTGAATTCTTTCCTTGAAGAAGACAAAGAGCCGAAGTACATACAACGTCATTCCCGGTAATAAGTTCATCATGATCTCTAAGCTAATAGCATTTTCTTTCTTTTTTTTTTTTTTTAGCTGAGCCATCCTGCCCCCTGTTGGCAGCTCAGTGGCTGCTCAGCTCGGGCCGGGCATCAAACCGCTGTTGCTCAGAGCTCAAACTCTTGAGTGAGCTCTTAACCAACTGAGCCACTCTGCTGGCCCGGCATTTTTTTTTTTATTACCCAGAAGTATCATGTAATGAAGTGAATTATTTCAATATTTTTCATATCATTTAAGAGGCTTATTTTCTCTTTATACATTTTTAAAAATAAACTGCGTTGATTATGTTTTTACTTCAAACCTTACCCAACTTCCTTCCTCATTTATTATATTAATACATAGAAGTACAAATCTGAAATAATTGAGTCTATTTTCTTTTTTAAGAAAACAGATTAAATTTAATCCTGGAGCTAACTGAAATGCCATTTCTTACAGAGGGGGTTCATGGTTTTTTGTTTGTTGTTTCTTTTTCCCTCAAGAGCCTGGAGATGATCTCTTTGAAATGTAAATATTAAGGAAGGTAGTGACTTTATCTCCCAGTCTCTGTGGGAAGGTTGGAGCCGAAATTCTTTGGTTACTACTTAGCAAACACTGATGGCATAATCACAGAGGAAAACATTTGCCAAGTGTGCTACAGCCTCCCCAATGGCTTCCAACACTTTCCAGTAGCTCCTTTTGTTTCAGTGGAGTTGAGTTCTGACCGAGTTCTGGCCTCTCTTCCTTAATAGCCTTGAATAAAGCCTTCCTTGCCTGTTTAATATTGTCTAGCATGACTTTTGCTTTGACAACTCAGCTGCTCGGAAACGAAGAGAAACACTAATCATAACACTTCATTGTGTTTTTGACAAGCCAAGTCAAGAACTTAAAATATGTCTGTCGTTTCCTCATAAGAGTTTGATTCCATCTCGATCATTCACCCTTAAATATTTTCCAGTTTTAGTTTATCCTTTCATATCCAGATAGCTGAGGCAGGACCCAGGGGTCTAAGGAGGAATTGCTCAATATAGAATAGAAAGACTGACTTCCAAATCATTAAGTATGTAAACTAGTATTCCTTTTTGTAGGGGCAGAAAAATGTTTCCTTCTTCCACTCTAGGTTCTTTGGTTAGTCTAATATTTAAATTGATGCTCGGGCCAAGCATCAAACCGCTGTTGCTCAGAGCTCAAACCCTTGAGCGAGCTCTTAACCAACTGAGCCACTTGGCCAGCCCACTAGGATAACACACCTTTGAAATGTCAGACTGATTTTCTTTTCCTCGCCCTCAAAGGCACAACTGCCAGCACCAGGCCGCAAGACCAAAGGAGGACAAGACACAGAACCCCTCACTGTTATCTTGTTTCCTGCATACCATCTCTATGTGCTGTAAATGTTAATTAACTACTCTGTACCCACCAATGTAAAAATAGTATGTTTCTCCATTTTGCCTCTTATCCAGTCCTTGAGATTTCCCTGCTGTGCTTTCTCCCGGCTCCTTCATCTACCATCAGTGGATTTCAAGCACCTTCCATACATCTTTTCCTTTGATTCTAATGCATAAAATAAGCTGTCATTTTCTGGAACATTTTCTCAATTTGTTGAGATTTTGCTTCCAGGCATGTCCTCAAAAATTGGCTCAAATAAACTCATATAAGACTTTTTTATAGGCTGGACGTTCTTTCATTGGCAAAATGGATAATATTACACCCATTATTCAGATGGGGAAAATGAAGTCCAGGAACACACTTGTCTTAAGAGCCACCTTCGGACGTATACTTATTTTCTTCCACAAGCCATGCTTCTCAACAATCTGGGGCACTGTCTCCCTTCTTGCCTTCTCTCATTTCATCTTTTATTCCCTTCTCTCTTCTTTCACTACCTAGTCGGTTTCCTTTTTCTCTTTTTGTATACTATATTGGAGACTAGAAGAGACAACAAGGAATTGGGCAGACATTGTTTTCAAGTAATTTAAAGGTTAATTCTTTATCTAATCACAGTGTATGTATGCATTTAACATTCACTAAATATTTTAAATAAAGCAATAAGTAAAACATATGAACTTCTACTTAACCTAAAGAGAGGGTCAGTTTCCCTATCCCATAATTCTAGTTGTAATGTAATAAAAATATCCTCTAATCTTTGTTATTAGACTCACATTTCAGGACTCTAACAAGTCAGCTCTCATTTAGAACTACTTTATTCTACAATATGATACCTGAATATTATGTTATAAAGATTATAGGAACCTATTTTAGACTTTAAGTAACGGGGGATACAGTGGAGGATTTTCAGAAAGATTTGGTAGGGCGAATATACATTTGTACAGTTTATGCCTGGTAGACAATTTTTAAAATTGCTTTTTGGAAATAACTGCAGGAAAATGAAAAATGTAAAGTTCACACATGAAAAAAAGACAACCAAATACACAAAGAAAAATATTCCCTTCTCCAGTAAATCAGAGAATTAACTTCTTGAGTGAATCTGGGAAAAATAAATGACATGGTTGAAATAGAAAAAGAATCATGGTAAACAGAGTTAATCAAGCAGTTAATTTAGCTATTTGCACAGGGTTTTGTTTTGTTTTTTTAAGTGTTAAAAATTAGATTGTAATGAACCTTCTGTTTTGAAGTTCTGTGATTTCTTAGAAATGTAAATGAAAGGAATATAATTATGCAAAGAAATAGTTATATATATTAAATCAGGAGAAATTAATTGCTGTGTTGAAGTAAAATCTCCTAAAAGCAATAAACTGGTAATATATCACTTTAAAGAGGATCTAAATTTAATGCTTCGTATTGTTATTTCCTCATTTTTAAAAGATTTTATTGGGGAATCGGGGGAAGGGGAACAGACAAGTTGCTGTTGTTTTGTTCTTCAGTCTAGTTGTGGAGGATGTCGCTTCACTGGCCCAAGCTGGCACCATCATTGCGCTCTTCCCGGGTGAGGCAGATCAGTCGCCGGCTGAACGGCTGCTCACAGTGACTGCTGGCCGCTCACAGTGGCTGCTGGCCGCTCACAGTGGCTGCTGGCTACACACGGTAGTCCATGGCAACCCACTTCAGCAGGGGCTGCAGCCCATGCCATCACCGGTGACTCACAGCAGCACAGTTCCAGGTTGAGCTGTTGTTCAGCATCTTAGCTGTAGAGGGCAGTGTCACTGGCCCTCATATGTGGGATCCGAAGCTGGGCCCTCTGGCGTCCCAAGCCAGTTCTTAACCAATGCGCCACTTGGCCGGCCCTAAAATAGTCTTTTCAAGATCATTAGCAAACTTGCAACGGTAAGTGCTTTTAAGTCATTGTTTATCTGAAACAATTCAGCTGTCTAATATCACTTCTGTCATTTTACAGCTTTGTAAAAATAAGCCCATCTAACTTTATTCATTTATTAAATATAAAATATCTGATGCTACTTTTTTTTCCTTCACATTTTGTTTTCTTTAAAGCTTTATTACATCCAGCAATATTTAAAGCATACGTTCCTCTCTGTATTTTGAGGTGAATAGAAATGTTGCTCAGGAGACTCATCAAAGGCATAGAGACAGCAATTTTTGGAAAACTGTGCCTTATAATTTCTGTGATTCTTCATTGGTTATATTGTTAGAGTTACAAATACAAAGAGATGTGAAGACATGATTATTTCTGTCTTAAAATAAAGTCAAGCATTTGATTGCTAATTTATTCTCTAAAATATAGCATTAAAAACTGGCAGAAGGAAGGAAGACTTTACTCTCAAATAGTACATATTTTTAATTGCAATCTATTGACTGTTAATTCTCTGCCAAGAATTGTGTTAATCACTTTATATTGTATGTTCGTATTTAATCCTTCCAGCACATTTATTGAGATTATTACTTTTATTATTTATTACACTTATTTTATGAATGAATAAAAGGAATGTTCAGAACAGATTTAGAATCCACCAATAGTGCAATAATTAGTATATTGGTTACTAATTATATTAAACTGCAAGTAACAAATCCGAAAAACAGTGGCTTAAGCAAAATAGAGCTGTTCTTTTTCTTACATAGAAATATGGAAGTAGGCATTTCAGACTGAGGTGATGATTTCATGAGATTATCAGGGTTCTGGACTTTTATGTTTTTGTATGTTTAGTTTTCTTTAGCATGCACTCTTGGTTTATAACAGAAAGAAAGATGCTCCAATACTAGCATTGTGTTATTTATTTATTTATTTTTAGATAGGATAAGGAAAAGAACAAAAGTCAGAATATTTTAGGTAGATGATGCTCCTCTTCTACTAATGGAAGCTCCTGGAAGCCTCATCCACAAACTCATATCTCATTGGCCAAAAATATTACATCATATATTCACACTTATATGGAAAGAAGGTTGGGAAATGCAGGATTTTATATGAGAACTTTGCTATCATTAAAATAAATAAATTAATAATTCACATTTTAGAATAAATTTGTGTCAGTATTTAAATGGCACGATTGTACAGTAAGAAGCATACAATAGCCTGCTTAATGTAACATTTATATTTAGGGCAATTTAAACTATCCTGAATCGCCTGATGTTTAATTATGTTTTAATATCATATATATATGTATATGCATTTATTTTGCGAATTCTTTTTATTTATTTATTTTTTTATTTCTTTTAATTGCTGGGAGACCAGTACACCTACATAAAATAAACTTTCTTTAGGTTTTATTATTCTGGTTCAGCTGAAGAAAAACGTTGTTTAAGATGGTTTTCCTTTTTATCACTGAGATCAAAGAAACAAACTTCAAGCCTTTTGTGTGCCTTTGCTTCTGTTGAAAAGGATTTCCCTAGAGATTCTTGTGAATCCTTTTAGAATAATGCACTGGGCAGTAACAAAACAAGTATAGAGAGGCATAGTGACCCCTTTTCTCTTTTACTGTGTTATTCTTGAAGAACTGAAATCAGACAAACTTATGTTCTTCTAATTTTCCTCCTGTTCATGAAAAGAAGTTAGAATGTTATAGTTTTATTCTATAATATTTCTAAAATTAGATGATTCTAAGGCTTAAAGGAAATATTAAAAACTAAATACAAATATTACCATGCTAAGGAGGAAAGAAATAAATAGATCACATAAGAAAGTTTACATAAAAATTCATTAAAATTTTTTTTTCCCCCCAATGGACCGACATCCTTAAAATTTTCACCTTAAAATTTATTTTCAATTGTTTCACCAGGGAGATTTCATCTGTTGTTTGGTATTTAAAAGGTCAAGTGAAAATCTTTCTACCATCAAACATTTAAAAACTGAGATAACAGAAATCACACTCTGCTCTATGGTTAGAGAAAAGTGGTGGAAGCAAACACATTTGCTGAAGTCCAGACCGAGACAAGCCCTTCAGAGAGGAGTGAGCCAACATCACCTACCCAGGGGCAGATCCATGCCTGCTGTGGATTCTCGCAGATTTGCCAAGAACTGAGAGATTTAAGAACTATGGAGACTTAAAGGACAGCGAGGCTGGGAGAACTGCAAACACAAGGGTAGACCTCTCAGCTGAGCAACTCTACATCCTCCAGCTCCCGGGAGTTTGCTGTGAAAGCAGCAAAGCTAGTCTAGGAATCCTCTATTTGATTGATTCCAGGATCTGTAGAATTGAATCCAAAGGTGAACCCAAAATATCTGAATCTATAAATAACCCTTCTCAGCTCAAATACAGAAAAAAATCAAATAGTCTGTTCAACATGCATACTTAGAAAGAAACCTATAGGCATAAATAAATCAATTTTCAATAAATAAAACAAAGCAATTAATGAGGAAAGATATTTTCAATAAATAATCCATGAGTATATCCATTAAATAAGGAAAAAAAACAAAAACAAAAACAAACTTGATGACTACTTAGCATCTTGCACAAAAATAATTTGAGGTGCATGCAGAACTAAAAATCAAATCTAAAACTATAAAACATCTAGAAAAAAATATGAAATAATAACATTGCAACATGGGGGAAGGCAAATTTTTCTAACATAAGTCACAGAAAGCAATACCATAAAAAGTAAAAAAATAAGTAAGAGTTCATCAAAATTAAGGCTTCTGCTTATCCAAGAGACCATTAAGAAAATGCACAGGCAAGTCACAGACTGGAAAAACACATCTGTTCCAAATTTATATAGATAATACATAAAGACCTCCAACAACACAATAATGTAAAAACATGAACTCTAATAAAAATAGACAGAGGATTCACATACTTTACCAAAGAAAAGAAAGAAAAAGGAAAAAAAGACATAAAAATGCCCTATAGGCACAAAAAAAGAGTGCTCAGCATCATTAGTTTTAGAAAGTGCAAAATTAAACTACAAGGAGATACTATCTCATACCCACAAAAATGGCTAAACTTAGCTCAAAACAAAATGACAACACCAAATATCAGTAAAAAATGTGCAGAAAGGAGAGTTCATTAATATTTCACTGGTCTGAGTGTTTCTAATAAAACATAAGCAGTCCTATGGCCAAACGCTCCTGCTCTTAGATATATACTCAAAAGAAATTAAAATATATGTCTAAAACACCTGCATTTCAATGTTCATAGACACTATATTTATAATAACCAAAACCTCTAAACTAAATAAAATGTCTACCAAAGGTTAATGGATAAAGAAACATTATACTTAAATAACGGGAGGCTACTCTGGAATAACAGGTGACAAAGTGCTGATCCGCACAGCTACCTGAGTATATCACAAGGTATGCTATGTGTAAGAAGTTGAAACAAACAATACATCTGGAATGGTTCTACTTATTTGAAATTTTAGAACAGTCAAAATTAATTTATTAGAAGCTTACGTTGAGTTTTTTGGTAAGATGAGATAAAAGAAAACAGGGCATATGTTAAGATCACGCGTACCATGACAATATATGTTGGAAAACTAAAAATATTGTGTTTTGAATAACTACTTTTTTGCTTTTAGTAATTTTAAAATTTTAATTGGTAAAATGTTTGCAACTGCTTGCAAACATGATTTTACTTTCATGCTTTAGTCAAATATACCGCTTGCTTCAAGGGAAAAAAAAAAATCTCTCCTAATTGAAGACTCAGAATTTCCCTCTTAAGATAACAACCATGAGAAAATTAAGTGACTTTCTCCATGTTTACATGCCCCACAAGGTGGAACATTAAAATAGTTATAGTCCCCCTTATCCACAGGGGATATGTTCTAAGACTACCAGTAGTACTACCACAGATAGTACCAAACCCTATATATACTAAAAGGTATACATACATACCTTTCCACTTAAAGGAAGCACTTTATGACTTCTCTTTGGCATATCCGAATGGCCAGCATCAGTACTTTTGTGCTTTGGCAAGAATGTTAAGTAAAATAAGGGTTACTGGGACACAAACACTGGTTCCTGCCACAGTTTTGATCTAGTAACTGATGGGTACTAGGTGACTAACAGGCGGGTACACTGGACAAAGGGATGGTTCACATCCTGGGCGTAATGAAGTAAGGCAGCGTGCGATTTCATCACTCTACTCACAACGGCCCACAGTTTAAAACTTGTTTATTTCTGGAATTTTCCATTTAATGTTGTCAGGCCACAGCTGTCCACAGGTAACTGAACCCACAGAAAGCAAAACTGCAGATACTGTTGTACAGCATCCCGCTGTTTAACGGAATTAGCAAATTTATCATAAGCAATGATAGTGTCCATAAAATTAAAAATAATAGTTATAAATGGTCTGATGGATATTTGGGGGTTAATTTAACAACCATTTGAGAATATTAAAGGGAATGGATTTTTTTTAATTAAAAAAGAGTTTACAAAGCTATAATAGCTTATTAAAGGGAAATAAATAACTTGGAAGTAAGAAAACTTGCTTTCTGTTCTGTCTCCAATAATTTTGGATCAGACACTTAAGTTATAAGAAATACATTCCAGGCATTTGCCACCCACTAATTCCAGGTTCAGATGACACATATTGCATATTGCTTTAGGCCTGGTTCATTTGGAAAAAAAAAAAATCTAGATAAGAGAGATACATTTTAAACAATAGAATTTGTTATTTTGAGGCTTTCGTGTTCCAAACACTCTGTAATAAGCAATTTAACATTATATCATTTAAACTTCAAACTCCAGGAAACTGAGGCTTAGAGAAATAAGTGACTTTCTTGAAGGGCAAAGCCAAATGGAAGAGACAGAGCCTTGTCTCACACAAGTTTGTCTTGCCTCCAGCTCATTATTATAACTGCATGTTCAGTCTCCCTGGGCTTCTGCTGGTGCTACAGTAATGGAGGGGAAAAAAATAATTTTACCTCTACCCTTCTATGTTCTTGGCTGAGACCCCTCACCCCCGAATAAAACACAGATGAACAGGAGAAAAACAAACAAATTTAATAACATGTATACCTTCTGTTATACAGGGGAGATACCCAGGAAAACTGAGCAACTCCCTGAAATGGCCAAAGCCACAACTTCAAATACCAACTCCAACTAAAAACAAAAGAAGATGTGTGTGTGTGTGTGGGGGGGGAATGGGAGATGGAGGGGTGGGGGCAGTTATGGGAAGTTAACAGGCAAAATACAGTAAACAATAGTATGGTTGTTATGCAGATTTAAGTCAGTTGGCTTCTCCATTGATACATTTTTAGAGATTTAGTTATTTTCCTCTTCCTTGTGCAGAGAGGGGGCCATCCTTAACTATGGAGATTTCAGAATGCCACACATAGCCATTGGACTTCCCATCTGAGTCTCCTTCTGGAACTGTTCTGAAAGTTCTTGGTGATTTCCAATCACCACCCATCGCTACAGATATTCATCACTGAATATTCTGTGTCTGCCTCCAAGACCCCAGTATCCTCAGCAGTTTTCTAGGATGTTTGTTGCCTCCAAGGACCAACCAGAAGATGGCAGACCAACCAGAAGATGGTATCTATGTGTTGTTTCCTTCATTTATAACATGACCTGACTACTATGTATGTACCTACTTCAAAAACTGCTGTGAGAACAAGTGAGATGATGTGTGTGAAAGCTCTTTGAAACTTTTAACACTTTTAATTTCCTCCTCTCTCAATTGAAGAGATAATCTCTATGGTTCCCTTGGTTCAGTGATTCTATTATCTGTAATTTATGAGCTTGCTACTCAAATTCCTGATTTGAATGCCAAATATCTCAATTTATGCTGAAGTGGATTTCACTGCACATTAGGAAACTGATGAATTCTGAGAATAAACTCAAAGGAATTCAGAATTTCCTACTTAAGAAAGTCAGCTAATTTCTTAAGCTCTTGCTCAGGTTACCTTATTTTAAAGGTCTTTTGATTTTTTTCCAACCAGTCTGAGTGGGTAATTGTAGCTCACTTTTAAAGTCCACTGGGAAATATTAAACCATAGAGAATTTCTCTCTTATTCACTTAGTCTTAGCTACGCCTGTTGCCTTAAAAAAATTTCAATTTGGCTTATAACAGATATAGTAAAAAAGCCTTTTCAGTTCATTTGATCTCAAATTGAACATTTTAAATTCAAACAGAAATTTTGGGCATTAAATGACAGCAATAATGTTCACAGCTGAAGTAATTAGGGTTAAATAAAACTAATACCTCTAACATTTTGGTATCTTGGCCATGCTTTTGATCTCTAGATTATAGTTTGGTTTGTGTGCAAACAAAATTGTTCTGTTTTCTCCTTTAATTTTTAAGTATGAACTTACTCTCTGATTCAATATACTTAACATTCAGTTTCCCATTATGAAACAGAAAAATTTTATCGAGAACTTCTGCATTCTTGAGTCAATGGTCTTTGTACAGTCTGCTTACCATTCGTAATTGTGGTATAAATGATGCTCTTCCTACAAATGTAGCTGTTATATATAAAAACATATACATGTAGAGGGGCTGGCCGAGTGGCTCAGTTGGTTAAGAGCTCGCTCAAGAGTTTGAGCTCTGAGCAACAGTGGTTCGAGTCCAGTCCGAGCTGAGCAGCCGCTGAGCAGCCGCTGAGCTGCCAACAGGTAGCAGGATGGCTCAGCTTAAAAAAAAAACAACAAAAAACATATACATGTCTCCATCAAATTTTAGTGTTTAACTGCTTATTTTCAATTGAGAAAGGTAGTTGATTATCACTGAACTGTTTAGTGAAACTGATTTCTAATGGCTCTATTGCGACCTTTACCTTATGACAGATAAAATTTAGTGGCTACTGATGGCTTCATATTTAGAAAAAGTCTCCCTGATTTCAGTTCTCATAATAAAGTGCCATTTAAAGATATTCAATTGCATAATTAAATCTTATGTGTATCATTTTAATGTAGAACCTAGGTTTCATTAATATAAAATTGCAGCAAGGGAGGGAATTAGGAATTGGAAATGCATTAACAATATAGATGCCTTGTAAAATCAATCCCAGGAAACGTATTTTCTCAAGAATATGTTAGGATCTCCATTACCACGTTTAATTAAGTTAAGTACATGGTATTAAGTACCTGATAAAGATTTTACACTTAGTGAGAGCCAGAGGCAGTGCCCTCACTCTACTTCAGGTCCACATCAGTCCTAATCCAAAGCTCACGCTCTTTGCAAACCTGACCCCAGCTGCCTTTCTGGGATTCATCTCTACTTCTCTAAACATGAAGCCTAGATGGCTAAGCGGCAGATCTGTTTCTGTGTAGTCCTTCTGACAGATAACGACAAATAATGACAAATTTACCTTCAAAATGTAGTGGGAATGGTCTCAGGAGTCAGCTTGGTTGGTTCAAATGGCGGCGCTGCCTTTTAATCTGCTTTGTGATGATGCACAAGATTTGGAAGCTCAAAGCTCTAAGTTTTCCCACACACAGGCCTGACAAATAAGATTCAATGAACCTGTGGAAACAGAGGGTATGGGAGGAAGGAAAAGCCATAGTCATTTCCTTTTCTGTCCTTCTCTAACTGCCTCACACCCTCCTCCTCCTATTGAAATACACGGGTCACCCAGGGGATCCAGGAAAGAGTAGCAGATCTATTTCTGTTTTGTGACATTGAGGGAGTCACAAAATGCCAGCATGTCTGTTTTAACACCTGTAAAACTAGGCTAGTAAGAGTTGACGGCTGCATACCATACTGTGCAGACAAATGCAATAACATCCACAAAGCAGGCTGCCTTCAGGAAAACAGGAGCCACGTGTGATAAGAAGCAATGGCAACAATAGCATTGAAAACTGTCATTTTTGATATTCACAAAGGAGATTTGAACACCTGTTGTCCAGGACATATTGTCCTTTAATGAAAAAACAAACACCTGCCAGAATCCATTAAAAGGCCAGGTTACCAAAGGATGACTATATTTTAACAAACCTGTTGCATCTCTTGCAGATTAACGAGGAGCCATTGGGAAAATAAACTGGAATAATGGGGCTGGCAGGGGATAAAAAAGCAAAACAAACAAACAAAAACCCCAACAAACTCCCATGGCCCATTCTATGCAGTTCCCTTTTGGCTGACAGCACCTTATACTATGAACTTTATTGACCTTGCCCTAAGTAAACATTAACTACATTTATTGGGAGATTGTGCTAGTATCTTTAGATGTCACTTTGCCTGACATCAGGTGTTCCTAATATACCATGCCATAAGCCCCTTGGTGTTGCATTTGATCAGATCTACTCCTTTCATGGGGCTCGGGAATTAGAAATGGTGCAACTTTTCACACTTGATTTGAGACTCAGATTGTTCAACATTCCCACAGAGGAGTACTGTCAGGAACAGAATGCTTTTAAATGAAATTGTTTACTTAAAACAAGGCATGCAGTGGGCCGGCCGAGTGGCGCGTTGGTTAAAAGTTGGCTTGGGACGCCAGAGGACCCCGGTTCAGATCCCACATATGAGGGCCAGTGACACTGCCCTCTACAGCTAAGACGCTGAACAACAGCTCAACCTGGAGCTGGGCTGCCATGAGTTACCGGCGACAGCGTAGGCTGCAGCCCTTGCTGCAGTGGGCTGCCATAAGCTACCGTGTGTAACCAGCAGCCAGCGTGAGCGGCCAGCAGCCGCAGTGAGTGGCCGTCCAGAAGCCAGGGACTGATCTGCCTTGCCCGGGAAGAGCGCAATGATGGTGCCAACTTGGACCAGTGAAGCAACGTCCTCCACAACTAGACTGAAGAACAAAAGGATAGCAACTTGTCTGTTCCCCTTCCCCCAATTCCCCAATAAAAAATCTTTAAAAAAACAAACAAACAACAAGGCACGCAAAAGCATGAGAGACACAGATTAAGGGGAACAGCTTTTATATTTCTTTAGTTTTAGAAATGCCTCAGTTCTCATTGCTTGACATGGCCGTCTACATTATAAATGATAACTATATCAGGAAGCCTGCTCCTAGCCACACTTAATGCCCCTGAGAGGTTTTCTGAAGGCTAAGCTGTTACAGGAGGCACATGTGCAGCATAGCCTACCTAAGCCAACTGAAGCTATGTGAGCATTTTTTCTGGGAGACGACTTTTGTCTGGACATCACTCTTTGGATTGAAAGAGAACATAATAGAAGTGACCTTCTCAGTACGCTGGCTATGAAAGTACTACCCGGGGAGAGGAGAGGTAGTAAAATACTCCCTTTAAAAGTTATAGCAGCATAAAAACAGAGGTAGAAAAAGGGGACTAAAATTAGAGAGAGAAGAGGCCAGTGTTTCAGAAGAATGCTTGGTTCCTTTCAGAATAGAATCTTTTACAAACACGCATCAGGAATCCACCGAAGTCAAACAATGCCCATTGTTCAATGTCTTAGGGCCTCAACGGGCTTCCTCCCTCATGTGGCTTTCAAATACTATGTCTTTAGAGTCTGATTTTCTTGCTTAGGGAAATTAATTAAAAGTGATTATGAAAAGGTATTTACTAGTAAAAAGTAAAATCCTATGTATGGGGCTTGCCGTGTTTCAGAGTTTTAACAAACATCTTTTTCTACCTCAGTAAGTCTTGTGGGGACAGTGATGATGCTCCCAGTGGTTTCTCTCATGGGTCTCCCCCATCCTTCAAAGAACTGTGAAACTAATCCTCCAAAAGCTTATCTGATCCCCAATTCTTTTCCCAATTAGTATATCCGAGGCCTTCCTTGACCAACTCTCCAAAACACAGCTTAATTTCACTGCTCTTGTAAATTTACCTAACATTCCAGCCTAAAGGATGGACTCCTCATTCCTGCATTGCCTAAAGTCTGTCTTATTTCTTTTACTGTATGCTGTATGTATCTGTAATTCTTTGCCTTCTTCTCCCCATCTCCATGTGTCTAAACATTATCTCCAGTGCTACTTTCCCCAACTCTGTCCTTTAAGCCCAAATTAATTGTTATCTGTTCAGAAATCCTATAGCAATATATTTAGATCCTTCATATATCATTTTATCATACTCTCTACCATACATTTTAATCATCTACATAGATACCTTAAATCCTCCGCTAGATCTGATGCCATATATTCCATTTCCCCAAGGTCAGAATTTAATTTGTGTTTATGTCTCTTCTATACGTATACCTTCCAGAGTGAACTATATTTACTGGTTACTAGATAACTCTTAAATAAATACAAAAAAAGGACTGTTTCATCAATCCTTCTTTCATCGGTACAATTTTATACTTCATTTTGTACACAAATTCCTTAATTTGTCAGGCTGAAAGAGACAAGGTTGCATTGTGGCCTAGAAACAGAAGGCCAGAAAGTGTCCTGTGGAATGCTGAGGGTTCTTGTGGCTAACTGGTTGCTGAAACCCAAGAGGGACTCTTAAAGTTTGAAGCAGAGCTCCTGTCCCCAACTTAGCCTGGAGTTCGCTTTTGGTCAGGGGGATGGTTAGTGTTTGGATTGGCAGTAAGTAGTAATCATCAGTGAGCAAATGGATTGTCCCAGATTTTTCTAATTTTACCTAAAATTTTAAACTATATGTATCCATACCATATCTGGAACTTCGCTTGAACACATGTTTGAGGGTATCTCTTTCCTCTAATTTACAACTTATTTTTCAAAAGTAATAATGTAGAATTTTTTAGTGGTACTGTCTTAATGATTTGCCTTTTATTTTCTGACTTTCCTCCACCATCTCACGTTCCATCTCCATACTGGTAATTGCTCCAGCGTCTATATAAACACATTGCAACCAATTTCTTATCTCATGGTTGGCTTCTGGGGGAATACAATTGAAAGCAATAGGTTATCAAGTAATTTCTGCTTCTATAGCTCTGTAAGTCACAAAACAAGTGCACAATAGCAGAAGATATGGAAAAGGATATTTTGTTGTTATTGGTAGTTTTCCTCTTTTTAATTTTTTTTCTATTTCATTTTGCAATGCCAGTAACACAATGAATATATATTTGCCTCTAAATTCTAAATTCAGGAAAAATAAGGACTACTTCTATATTCTCAGCTTCTATTTCTAGCACCCATCACAGTATCTAGATCATAACTACTTCATACAAGACCAATGTGCTGGCTGCAATGTAGAATAAACTGATGAATTCGAGTGCCTGCCTCCAATCACCTCAAACTCTAGTAGAGGAAATAATATGCTCACCATTAACACAAAGTAGCAATTGCTAAATTCCTTAAGACAAGGTGTGCTGGAGGAGTGCTCTCTCATTGTTATTATACCTACTTACTAGTAGAAAAGAATAATAAAGCAACTTTTATTTGTCACATTACAATTTACATGGCATTTTTTCTCATAGATTTCTTCTGATCATTGAGACTGCCTGCACTCACATTGCTTTATATGTCTATATTTTTACCATTTGGTTTGCGATAGCACAGATTCACAAATAAAGAGAATAACATGTGTTAGTTTTTAATGAAAAGGAGTACAGTGAGCTAAGGGACAGAGGGAGATACTACGGTGGGCAGAATAATGGCCTCCCAATTATGCTCACATTCTAATCTCTGGAATCTGTGAATATGTTACCTTACACAGAAAAGGGGAATTCAGGCTGTAGATGGAATTAACGTTGCTGATCAAATGACTCTAAAATAGGTAGATTACACTGAATTATCAGTGTAGGTGCAAAGTAATCACAAGGTTCCTTATGACTGAAAGAGGGAGGCAAGGAATTCAATGTGAAGCCAGGGAGATGGCAGCATGAGAAAGACTTACACTGATATGGCTGCTTTGAAGATGCATGACAGGGGCCATAAGTCAAGCAAGGCAGGCAGCCTCTCGGGGCTGGAAAAGGCAAGGAAACAGATTCTCCTCTGGAGCCTCCAGAAAAGAAACAATCCTGTCTAAATGTTGAGTTTACCTGTGAAACATGCCAGCCTTTTGACCATGTTAAGATAATCGATTTGGGTTGTTTGAAGCAATAGGCCTGTGGAAATTTGTTCCAGCAGCACATGAAAAGCTAAGATACCACCTTGTATCACCCACCAGAAAGTATGCTTACTGTGAACGGGAATTGACCATGTGCTCTGTGATCTATTTCTGGTCTATCAAGATCAGTGCCGTACATAGTAAATACTCAATAAATATTTTATGGATGTTAATTATTTTTTCAATTCTTTTTGAAGGAACTGAGAAATTAATAATTTGGAGTGATTAATTAATCCTTTTGTCAGACCCTACAAATGATTCTCAAGAGAAAAATCGGTCAAATAATAACTGCTCACATTTTGTAATTCATGAAGCACATCAATATCCATTATTTGACATTGCCTTAGGATAGAATATGAAGTATAAAGAATGGATAGTATTATTTCTGATTTAAAGGTTGAGAAACTAAAGATCTGGAATGTGAAATAAATTTCACTGTTTCATGCAGGTGGTTAAAGGGGCCATCCTGGACTCCAAGTCTGATATTTGTATTTCAAATCCTTATAAGCACTTAGTCTTTAACTAATTAATTCATCTATTCACATTTGTCAACAATTGAGTCTTCAAGAACTGTGCAAGGTACTAGGGAACTGAAACAAAATAGATAAATGGATTCTGCTTCCATAATTCAGAATTTAGCGACAAATATAGGCATAAAAATAATCACTCAATGTAGTAAAACTCTCAGATAAAGATGGCAGGTTCAACACACCTTTAAATTTCTCTCCAAATACGGAGCTAACATGATAGAAGAACAAAATATGTGAAAACCAATAAATGAAAAGCAAATGTGAGAGGATTGATCAGCAGAGCATATAAGATTGTTCCAACAGATGTTGTAAGACAGAAATGGATGGGGGCTGTTAACTCCTATATCTGAGTGGAGGTGGTCACACAGATGATCCAGAAACTAGGGAACTGGGTTGCCAGCAAACCCCTGCAGAAGGTCAACCATAAAGCAGTCCAGGGTCTACAGAGAAGGGACAAGACATCGGCTGTACACAGGGGCACTAGTTACAAGTCCAGCTCGGGCACAGCCTTCTTCCACATAATCTTCTCTTTCAAAGATAGAAGACTAGCACTAAAGCATACATACTTGATGTGACAGGCACTGTAGATTCAGGAAATACTGCCCTTTCCCAACTCCTTTCTTCCTCTCCTGCCTTCACTACTTAGCCTTGAAAAACTAGATGTCCATTCTCTCCTTCTCTAAAGCATTTTGGGTAGCTTTGCAAAACCAATCTGACTAATAAATTATAGCCATTAAGATGAGAGCAAGAGTCTGCTGGGAGCTTTCTAAAAAGGTGTGACGCATGGAACTGCAGCAGCATACTTACATGAGAGGATGGGAATTAAGATTACATTGTCGCTGACATTGCTAAACTATAAACCAATGACAGCAACTTTCTAGTTCCAGATTTTCTGCTATGTGGAAAAAAGTGACTCCTATTTTCTTAAGCTACTAATAGAAGTGTTTCTATTAGTTGCAGGCCAAAACCACTTCTAAAATTTACATAGGTATAGGTTTAGTAGAGGCTTAAATGGATAAACGTATATGAAATTATGAAAGAGAGGAAATGTTGAGGGGTCAAGGGCCTGAGCGGTTGTACTGTGAAAGCTCAGGTAGAGAGATTAGCTTTGGATAGGAAGACGGAGGACATCTTTGCCACTGAGACAGGAACGACGGCTGTGAGGATGCATACAGCTTCAAATAAGAGTTAACAGGGGACAGTGCGCTGAGAAATCTTTTGCCTGAAAACCTCAATTTTCTCAGTAAAGTAAGATGCAAAGTTATCTGCTGTGTGTGTGTGTGTGTGTGTGTGTGTATGTGTGTACAGGCGTGTGCCTTTTTTCTAACTATAAATACTTCTTTGGTGAAGTTTGAAGAGTTTAAGGGAAAGAAACATTTGCAGTCATAGTTGAGGTAGCTAGAAATGGCAGCTGACTGTAGTCATAGAGAAAGATAGTTTCTCAGCATTGGAGATGCATCATGACCAGGTGGTGATGACTCAGAGGTAGAGCTTTGCAGATAAGAGAGCGGACAGTGATAGTCACAGGTTAGCATGTCAGAAGAGTCTATGCTAATGGGGCAGCACAATAGATGAAAAAAACAGGGGCATTAGAGTCACACTGGGGACCTGTTTTCCCATCCTAGTTATGTCACTTATTAACTATATGGCATTGGATGGTCTGCTTACTTCTCTGAGAGATTCAGTTTATGAAACATAAAATGCTGTCTGCAATGCATGGTAAATTATTGCTAAACAGTGATAAATGACATAAATGGCTTTATTATTACTCTTACTATTATTACTAGCCCAACATAGGCAAGTAAGTGATAATCCAAGGGAACTAGTAGAGTGAGAGGTCTAGATAAGGGAATACTGATGAGGTTATACACAAGAGTAGTTAAAGGGTAAGAGAAAAGTAACAATGTCTGATAGCGGTAAGCATGAGAAGTCAGAGTTTAATGTTTTAAGCATGAGAAATCAGAGTTTAATGTTTTATGTATGAAGCATTTGGGGGTAAAGCAAATTCCAGATGCCTCCCTAAATGTGATTTGCTGGGGTGAATGTGAGGGACCTTGGAGAAGCCAGTAAGAAATGCTGAGATCAGGGTATAAAACAGGTTGTCAGCATGAATATGGAACTCATCTGAGTCCAGGATCAAAGCCATAGTAGGTGTGGAGGAATGACCAGTAGATTAGCAAATGATATCAAGGAAGGTGTGTGCAGAATAGCAAAAGTACATGAGATTCAAAGAGCGTATTTGTACATGGAGATAGAGGTGATGGGCAGGCAGCAGCGATGATGACTTGGAGAATTTCAACATCCCCCCTCTGCTGGCCTTAGAGTATGTGGGGAGGGGGAACATCATTAGTAAAGAATTAGGGTGCTTCCAAATCAAATGCTGCCATATTTTCATTTTGAAACCTTGAACAGGTTATTTAAGTTCTTGAGTCTCAGGTTCTCCATCTATAAAATGGGATGGTAATGCCTACTTCAGAGAGGTACTGTCTTGTTACTTGAGAGTATTCGATTAAATGCTGAGGGGAAGACCTCACGAACGCAGCACTTTTCATCATCCTCCAAAGGGGAAAGCTGACAATGCGTGTGGTGGTCCTGGGAAGTCAGGGTTGAGTCAAGACAGACAGTATCAGAAAAGAACCTCTATTCTCTGGATTGTGCCATCAGATCACCTGGAAAGAAATTCCGGATCTGTCACTGCTGCTTCCTCCAAAATTCAACTGGCTTTAAAATACTGGCTTACAAGCAGGGGAAAACAAATGGAACTACCACTCAACTGTGAGGTCTTAAAACAGATTCCCAATTAGAATTTCACAGCGAATTGCAATTGCATTTTTCGCCTTTGGACATTTCATCAATATCTTCTATTGCCTTGCCTCCTGAAAGACGTTCATCAGTGAGGAGACAACCTTTGAGCTCGTTATAAGGGTGAGCCAGGAGACCAACAATCAATAAATCACTCAGGCTCTGTAAATGACAGCCAGTGTCATGATCCCTAACCTTTCCTGAACTATGGATATTTGTTATGAAAAATAATAAAAGGAAGTGAAACCATTGTGACACTACTCTAGTGGCTAACACTGATAAAGCTTGGTAATATCATGAGGATGATTAAAGTTGCTAGAGAGAAGATGACAACTTTTTAACTCTAATAAATAGTACGTTAATTCATAATTTTTGATCCTCTTTAATGTGGCTTGATTTTCAAGCTTTGATTCATCCTCGTTTGTGGCCAGTAAACCACAGAAATTATTCGCAATGTTATATGAAATAATATGAGCTGGATTGTTTCATATAATGCAGAGTCTTAAAAGATATTAAGATATCTTAATTTTAGTGCTCTTCCAGGGCTGGAATTTGTTTTCCTATCCCAACAGGTAAGATATTATTCTCTATTTTAGAAATAACAAAATGACACATTTTGACTTCTACATGTTATTACTATAAGTGAGAGTTTTATTTTATGTCAAGGACAAAATTTTACTTTTTCTTGAGGCCGCAAACTAAATACTTTTAGTTTAGATACCATCAATTATTGTTACCATTATTTTTTGTTATTTTTTTTCCAAGACATGCAGATCTCTGAGAAGGTTGGTATTTTGTTTCTTTAACAATTATAAAAGCCATTCCAAACAGAACTTTGAAAAACATAGAATCCCACAGCTCTGAATTAAATATCATTTGGTAACATTTTTGGCCTTTGGTTATTCTGCTAACCTAAGGGAGAAAGAGAATAATAAATCAAGTCTGTTGTGGATAGGAGTGACAAGGCAAGTTACTCTTTCAAGTTTTCTTATTACAAGTTGTTAATATAGAGAGAGTACAGGGAGGTGCTCTGTATTTAAACATCACTCTGGGAGAATTACATTTAAGAAAAATAGTCTTAGTTTTTTGAGTAATTTTAGGTTTACAGAAAAATGTATCAAAAAATATAGCCGAAAATATAAAGTATCCCCATGTACTACAACAACACTCCCTGTAGCTTCCCCTATTATTAATATCTTGCATTAGTGTAGTACATTTGTTAAAACCAATGAACCAGCATCGATACACTATTATTAACTAAAATCTATAGTTTAAATTAGGGTTCATCCTTTAAGTTACACATTCTATGGGTTGTGACACATTTATAATGACATGTATCTGACATTAGAGTGTTGTACAGAATGGTTCCATTGCTCTAAAATCCTTAGTGCTCTACCTAATTATCCCCCCTACCCTCCCCATCCAGACCCTGGGCAACTACTAATCTTTTTACTGTCTGCATAGCTTTGCCTTTTCCAGAATATCAAATAGTTGAAATCATATAGTATGTAGCCTTGTCGGATTGGCTTTTGTCACTTAGCATTATGAATTTAAGGTTCTGCCATGTCTTTTTTGTGGCTTGATAGCTCACTTCCTTTTATTGTTGACTAATAATCTATTGTATCGATGTACTTACTACATTTTGGTCATCCAGTCATTTACTGAAGGGCATATAAGTTGCTTCCAACTTTTCACCATTATAAATAAAGCTGCTATAATACAAATGTTAATGTGCAGGTTTTTGTGTAGATGTAAGTTTTCAACTCATATGGTTAAACACCATGGAGCATAGTTGCTGGATTATACTTACTTATTACTTACTTATACTTACTTATTATACTTACTTAAAAGTATACTTACTTAGTTTTGTCAGAAACTGCCTAACTGTCTTCCAAAGTGTCTGTACCATTTTGCATCCCCACCAGGAATGAATGAGATTTCCTGTTGCTCCATATTCTCACCTGCATTTGGTGTTGTGAGTGTTTTGGGTGTATAGTGGTATCTTGAGGTTTAATTTGCAATTTCCTAATGACACATGATGTTAAGCATCTTTTCGTATGCTTATTTGCCATCTGTGTATCTTCTTTGGTAAGATGTCCATTCATATCTTTTGCCCATCTTTTAATTGGGGATAATTACATTTTTTAAATTAATATTTAACACCTCAGAGCAGACATAGGTAAAGGCAAGTCTAATGACGCCCAGGCCAGCAAGATTTGACAACTAGTAGATGACTGGGAAGTATTTGGAAGTCTGTGGCAATGAAAGTAAGGCTTTCAGCCATGGGATGATATAAATGTGAGCTTCCTGAATGGCACTGCCCATTCAAGTGCTGTTAGGTGTAAGAAGACTTGTTCTCAAGTACATTACAATCGTTGGGATCTAGAGAGTAATCCATTTTATCTTGAAGCAACCAAATATTTAAGTGTTTAATATTTAAATTATCCCTCTTGTTCTAATCAAGAACCTTATGCTAAGAATAACTTTCGTTGGTTTACCAATATTTAGTCAGTGACTACTATGTGTTAAGTGCTATTTTAGGTTTGGAAAATGCAATGTTGAATCAGATAAATGTCTTTGGACTTAAGGAGTTTACATTATTGGGAAGAGTCCCACAATAAACAAATGAGTTCATGAATAAATAAGACAGTACAGGGGAAGAAAACTACAAAAGAAAAATGAATACAATAACATAGGATTAATGGAAGAGAGGCTAGTTGGAAGGAGCATCTGATCAGAGAAGGCATCCCCAAGGTGGGGACATTTGGACCAAACCTAGAAGAAGAATCAGGCTTGGGGAGATGGCAGTGATAGTTGGAGGTTTTGGCTGGCAGAATGTTTCTCAGAACTGAAGGTCATGAGAAAGTCATGAGGTAGTGATAAACTTGGCACAGTTGAGAAAAATAAGGAAAGCCAGTGTAGCTAGAGGGTGATGAGTTAACTCAGCGATTGGGGACAATTTCTCTAGTAGCACATTGTCCATCTGCTGTTTCTTTTTCAAGAAAAAAAGCAAACACCCAACCAAACAAAAGTACATAAAAATTTTCAGTTGCAAAATAATCTCATACTAGTGCTAAATGAAAACTTCAGAGAAACCATGCAATGAAAAAGTTTGTAGTACCACTTTCCCAGAGGCAATTCAATATTAAAACAATAAATACTAAAGCATAAAATGAGTATATGGAGGTCTAACAGAATTCTGATGTTTCCCTTGGTGACTATTATAGCAGGCACTAAAATATTACCCGACATCCATTCCCCACCTTATTATCTGTTAATATAACCTTGAATTTGTTGGAGACAGCAAGGTCCCAGCTTTCCTATTTCAGCAGCTGGGAATAACTGTACAATACAGATAATACTGGTAAGTCATCAGCAAAATTCTAATGAGAAGTTATGGGAAATCATTTGATTTCCTGATGAAAGAACAATGAATAGAAGTGACTGCTTCTGCTCCCTGACCCCATCTTCTCCCTTGAAGATTTTTGTGATGGATCTACTTATAACAGCTCTCTTACAATCATTAGGTTACAAGCCAGGTGCCCTGATAACACTACTGTGCAGCTGAACCTAGGCAAGTAATAGCATGTCTCTGAATTCTGGTTATGGGCATTGTGCTCCCTGATTTCAAACTATAGTAGTCAAAACAGTATGGTATTGTCATAAAAACAGGCCCATAGATAAAGGAAACAGAACAGACTGTCCAGATATAAACCCATGCATACATGGTCAATTAATTTACAATAAAGGAGGCAGGAATGTGCAATGGGGAAAGGTTGGTCTCTTCAATAAATAGTGTTGGAAAAACTGGACAGCCACATGCAAAAGAATAAAACTACACTACTATCTTATATCACACACACACACACACACACACACACACACACACACACACACACACCACAAAATAGATTAAAGGCTTACATATAAGACACGAAACCATAAAACTCCTAGAAGCAAAATTAGGCAATAAGCTCCTTGACATTGGTCTTGGCAACAGTTTTTTGGATTTCATTCCAAAAGCAAAGGCTACAAGAGTGAAAATAAATAAGTGGGATTACATCAAATTGAAAAGCTTTTCCACAGCAAAGGAAACCATCAAGCAGGTTGCCTTTTCATTTCTTAGCCTAAATGGGAGAAAATATTTGCAAATCATATGTCTAATAAGGGGTTAATATCCAAAATATATAAAAAACTCATACAACTCAATAGCAAAATCATCATCATCATCATCATCATCATCATCAACTGATTAAAAAACGGGTGAAGACATTTTTCCAAAGATGACATATAGATGACCAACAGGCACATAAGATGTTCAATATTACTAATCATCAGGGAAATGACAATTAAAACCACAATGAGATATCACCTCATACCTATTAGAATGGCAATTATCAAAAAGATAAGAAATAACAAGTGTTGGAGAGGATATGGAGAAAAAGGAATGTTCATATACTGGTGGGATTGTAAATTGGTGCAGCTACTATGGAAAACAGTATGGAGGTTCCTCAAAAAATTAAAAATAGAACTACCATATGACTCAGCAATTCCACTTCTGGGTATTTATCCAAAGAAAATGAAATCACTAATTTGAAAAGATATATGCACCCTTATATTTATTGCAGAATTATTTACAATAGCCAAAATATGGAAGCAACCTAAATGTCCATTGATGGATAAATGAATAAAGAAGAATGTATAAAGAATGGTATGTTGAAATATAACAGAATACCACTCAGTCATAAAAAAGAATGAAATCTTGCCATTTGTGACAATATGGGTGGACCTTGAGGGCATTATGCTAAAGTAAAATAAGTCAGACAGAGAAAGACAATTACTATATCACTTTGCTTATATGTGGACTTTAACAAAAGAAAACAAACAAATCAAAACAAAACTAAACAAACAAACAAACAAAAAAAAAACCAAGCTCACAGATTCAGAGAACAGGTTTGCCATTGCTGGAAGGGAGGGAGGGTGAAGGGTGGGTGAATTAGGTGAAGAGGTTGAAATTCCTATGCTCTCACATTTAACCAGAGGGCCATGGGTCTCATTTAATCTAAAGTAACACTTTAAAACAGAACATGACTTATCTACAAATACATGGAAAAGGCCATGGTTTATTGTGATTAGTTTTGCACTATATCTCTATATCTAATATAAATTGAAGGTTGTCTGTCTATTAAGGCATTTAAACAAAACTCATATGAAAATGAACCGCTTTGAGCATTTTAAAACTCATTTTTATTGTTTTTGTGGTTGTTAATTTAGTTTTATATGTTATAAGCTGAGAGCAAGGGTTTTAGTTTATTATTGGTAAGTATCTTACCATAAGTAACACACTGCACATATTCCTTTTATTCACAGAAATTATGTGTCCAATTAGATGTAACTATCACTGCATGTTGTGCTTTTGAGGATGCTTTTTAAGGAATCAGAAGCATGTCATTGTTAAGTTCAAAACTACTACAGTGGATAGCAGAGTTCATGTGTGTTTATCTAATTTACCCTAAGTATCGCTTTCCTAAATGTTGCTATTACATTTACTATTACATTCAGGTGTAAAAAGCACTTAATTATTGAATTTAAAAAGAAAAAAATATGCTATTGTTCTATTTAATGATTTATAGAAATAGCAATGCCAGTGAATGTCACCAACATCTTTAATGCAGTGAACTGAAAAGATCCCAGTCAGGACACATCAAGGCCTCTTCCACGTGTCATGTCTCATGTTCCATAATCTAGCGTCACAAACACAAATGCCTACAAGGGGCCAGGCAGGTAATACGAATGAACAAATTAGATGAGGTAAAAAACATTAAATTACACAAGTCTATGAGTTTGTCTTTCATTTTCTATTTCTTTGTAGAGTTCTAAATAACAGAAAAACAGTTTTTACTACAAAAAAGTAATAGTGCAAGTGCCAGGAAAAATAGCAACTCCTACATGGATCTGATATCAGGGAATTACAGGGTGTAGCTGTGGCCATGGATGATCAAATTCTATATACATTTTAGAAGTAGTTCTAGTTCTAACATGGTTACCAGCCAAATCGAATGCTGAGTGTAGAGCAGCATTCAAACGTAACTCTGACTCTGTGTGTGTGTGCGCGTGCGCGTGCACGTGCGCACATGTATGTGTGTATACTTTTATACACACATGCATGCACACGCACACACACACACACTTTTGCAGGGACCTGAGCTACTAGAAACACAGAGTTGGCATTTACTGAGATGGAAAAGACAGATGACAGTTTTTGGGGGTGGGGGCTAGAAATCATTTTGTATCTTAGTTTGATGTGGTATTAGACATCCCAGTGGAGATGTCAAATTGGCGTTTTAGGAAAGAGTATTTCAGAGAAGTGGTTTCAAATATGTTAATTTGAGAGCATTCAGCAGAGGTATGGTATTTAAAGCTATAAATGAGATCATCTAGGGCCACACTAACCAATATGGTAGCCCTAACCACATGTGGCTTCTGAACATTGGAAATATGAGCTGTCAAATTCAGATGCACTATAAGTATAAAAAATGCTGCATTTTCAAGACATCATATGAAAACAGAATCTAAAATATCTCATTAATAATTTCCTGATTGTATTTTTAATTATATGTTTATATACTGTCTTAAATAATATACATTACTGAAATTAAAATTGGTCTTCTTACTTTTTATAAAAGTTTAAAATTATATATGTGGCCCACATTTGTCACTGACTTGATCTTGATTTTTTTTCCCGCAGAATTTAGAGTGTGAAAGTAAGAGAGAAAAGTTCCAGCATCTAATCCACGAGACACCCCTTTATTTAGAGGTAGGTTTCAATGTTCAAAATCCAAGTGAACATGTTATTTAAAGAAGCAGAGCATAATCAAATGTATAAAGTAATGCCGATGAGTCAAAATAAGATTAGAACTGAGAAATGTCCATTGGTTTTAGTGATTTGGAGGGCATTGCTTACTTTGCCAAAAGGTGGGTCAGAAGAGCTATGGGGATGAGACTTTAATTAGAGTGAGTTCAAGAGAGGTTAGGAAGATAGGAATCGGAGTATGGACAACTCTTAAAATACATCAAAGAAATCTGACTGTAGCTAAATTAGTGTGTGCAATTAAGACAAGTATAATACCAATTTTTTATGTTTGCATGTTGATTAAAAAAAATGATAAGTAAAAGAGAGACGAGATAATTCCTGCAGTGATACCATTAGAGAGAGAACAATAAATTGAGTCTTAATGGATTTTACCAATCTAATTCATATTTATCTATTTCCATTTGAAGAAATACTGAAGAGAAACAAATTTTTAATAATTACAGCAAGTTTCTGACTAAAGGGAAAAAAGCATGAGATTTGTTGTCCAAAAAAATAGCCCTTGCTTGAATCACAACTCTTGTTACTCATTGATTGTGTGTCACTGGGCAAAATGTGGGTAACAAATTGAATAACTGAACAAGATAAAGGCAAGCCTAAAACAGATTAGAGCTCATCCATAGTGACTGGAAAAAGACAGAATATATAGGAATAGAAACAAATTGGTTGCTAAACCCTGTGGTAGGACGATATAATGTTCTCTTAATTTCAGGGGCTGCTTAATATTCCATTTAATGTCTGATTTTAAAAAACTAATTTGCTACTTTTTACTATTATAAGAATCCTGTATTGAATACCTTCCAGCTAAAATTTTATCTATACTTTGATAATTTTATTAGGATAAAGTACTAGAAATTATAGGGTGAGAAAGTATGGGCTCAAGAAAAATTTAAACCAGATTTCATTCTCACCAATAATGCATAAACGTGTCTTTTCCAAGAACCCTTATACACAATGATTATTATAATTAAAGAGCTACTTCTCAAAAATTGTAACCATTTAAAAATATTTTGGATGTTTTCTAAATTGAAAATTGGATGAAATTACTAATGCTTCTCCCCGACTCCCCCATCCCCAAATGAAGATAAATCCAAAAATTTAGAAGGTGCTATATGACCTTGGTCTTCGTCCATCTTTTCTCAGTTTTACATGCTGGCATAGTACAATGAAAATAAAATAAAAATGTAAAACATTTAAAAAGCTACTCCTATATGACCTCATCGTATATGAAATTGAAGATAAATACATAGAAAGAAATAAGGGGTTTGTATTTCCTTTGAATACCCATTACCTCATTGTAAGGCCAGTGGCAATAAACCTGGAAGAGAAAATTTTGTTGTGTATACCTCTCTGTCTCAATTTCACAGTGGTATAATTAAGTTATTGATCTGCTTATACCAACAGAGCCTTTGTTAGAAGGTAAAGACAAGGTCTGTCTTTGTAAATATATATCAGTAGTTAGAATTGTCATTATGCATAATTTCAATTACCTCAAGCAGTTGAATAAACTAAAAAAGATCTTGAGAAATAGCTGTCTATACATGTACAAATACAGTGTTTTATAATTTTCTAAATAATCAGAGGCACAGAGACTATTGTGGTGATTTATGATCTGGGAAATGAAGTGGGAGTGATGAATTGCTAAGTAGTGTGAAACATTCGGGACCTAGTGCTTTTAATCTCTTTAGACAGGGATACCTAAGAAAGTATTATGAAAGGTAATAGCATAAAGGTCGGGAACATAGAAGTTAAAATACGGCACTTCCAAGGTATAGTATGGGAAAATGTGTGTCAAGTAAAGTGATACATTGTTGAGTTTGTTATTTGCTTAGAAGAAAAAACATAAAATGTGAACATCTAGATTAAAAGTGTATTTTCAAGGACCAGCTGAGTGGCTCAGTTGGTTAAGAGCTTGCTCAAAGGTTTGAGCTCTGAGCAACAGTGGTTCGAGTCCGGCCCAAGCTAAGCTGCTGCTGAGCTGCCAACAGGTGGTAGGATGGCACAGCTAAAAAAAAAAAGTGTATTTTCAAGAAATATTGAAAGAAAATTAGATGGTTGCTTTTGCTTTTGATTTTTTTTAAATTAGCCTTCCTCTGTATTTGTAATCTATTATATAACACCGTCTTCACATTTGTAGCATTTTACTACACACTTACTAAACACTGTGGGGTTTACAACATATTTTGCATAAAATATGCATTAATTTTTCCTGTGAACATATTTCAGAGACACTCTGTGATCTGACATAGAAAGACTCATTATAATTATTTGATTAGACATAAAATTAAGGATCCCTGCTTAATGATGAAAACAAAGCTACTAAGATAAATATTAGAAAGTCAGAGGCATTTTTTTTTTCTCGGTGTCAATACTCTCCATCCAATGACTACCAGAAACATACATATAATTGAACAGGTTAGATTTATTACTCATTGCAACAAAGAAATAAAAAAGATGGAACACGATATTATCATTTGTAATAACAAATATATATTTAGTCTTCCTCCCTTTCCTGGAAAATAGCTCCCAAAATCTTCGGAATGCCCTAAATGATAAGAGAGATAAAAGCATCTTCATATTTGTAATAAACCCCTTTCAACCACACCTGAGTTTGTGTTAATGAGGTGACTTTTGGACCACAGTAAGGATGCAGGTTAGTCACCATAGGAACCAACTATGTGATTGGAGGGTTGGAACTTTCATTCTCACCCCTCTGGCCTCCAGGCAGGGGAGAGAGACTAGAGGTTAAATCTCTCACCAATGGCCAATGATTTACTCAATCATGCCTATGTAATGAAACTTTCTAAAATCCCAAAAGGACGGCTTTGGAGAGCCTCTGGGCTGTTAAACACGTGGAGATTTGGAGAGAGAAGTGTGTTAGGAAAGGATTTGGAAGTTCTGTGCCTTTTCTCCATACTTTGCCTTATGCATCTTTCCCATCTGGCTGTTCTTAAGTCACATCCTTTTATAATAAACTGGTAATCTAGCAAATAAAATATTTCTCTGAGTTCTGTGAGCCATTCTAACAAGTTAATCAAACCTAAGGAGGGGGGTTATTGGAATCTCCAATCTATAACCTGTAGGTCAGAAGCACAGATGATGATCTGGACATGGAACACCCGGACATGCCATTAGCATCTGAAGTGGGGAGGGGCAGACTTGTATGGCTGAGCCTTTCACCTGTGGGATCTGATGCTTGCTCCTTGCAGATAGTGTCAGACTTGAGTTGAATTGCAGGATACCCAGCTGGTATGGGAGAATTGCTGTTGGTGATGGAGAGAAGTTGGTGTCTCTGATTTTCTTTTTCATAGGTTTTTGGTTTTTTGTTTTGTTTATTTGTTTTGCAACAGCTTGAATCCCAAAACTTGTACAGAAATTATTGAAGAAAAAAAAAAAAAAGACAGTGTCTTTCTACTTGGGTAGCTAAACTTTGAGGCTGTGATTCAGGAACTTTCCATAGGTATTTAACTTTTCATGAAAAGTCAACTTTTCTGCTGCTGAAGCCCATAAAGAGGAGGGCAAAATATAAAGAAACACCCACTGAACTGACTGAATCCAGAGGATATGTCTTGACCTCGTACATCCAAATATACCTGACGATTTTCATGCTTGAAGGCCATGTTGCTCTTTTCAATAATAAGAGCCCAAGAATCTCCCATTTCCATAAAGTGGTCTGACTTGGGTTAATTTGCTGCAACTGAAAGATTCCTGTCAAGTTCAAGCTGGCTGAAACCAGAGATTAAAGAGTCAAGAGAGTCCCCATGGTTTCCCTTGAATAATGCAATCAAACTTGGACTAGGGACTCCTTTAGGGAAGGATTTATTTTCTATTTAAACCCTAGAGCACACAATATATAGAGTACCCCCAGATATTTTATCCACTGCAGTCTATAATGTTTTTCTAGTACTGCCATCTGATGCCCACTGCTCATTTAAGTGGAGCAGAACTGACCTCTACTAGATGACTTGAAGTCTCCCTTTATATTAATCGCTTCCTGTACCCTTTCATAGGAGTATTTATTGCTCAACAGCTTCTGGAAGCAGTCAGAAAGCCTTTGTTGGTTGCTGGGAAGCCAATTCCGTTCCCCTAATTTAATAAGGAACATTTTCAAAGACACTGCTCATTTTCAAGTGACCATGAATTGTAGGCTGCTCATATGCTGTACTGCATATTTTTGGCGAAGCCTATTTATTATCTGATGTGTCTGTTCACTTGCCCCCAAACAGATCCTTGGATTGCTTGGCATCAAAGAAAAACAAAGCAGGATAGTAAAGTGGTCAAAACAGATTTTATTCAGGACTATTGCCATAGGGGAAAAAAGACTTCAGTATAGAACTGAGCTCAGTGCCAAATACAACATGGGCAGGTCAGAATTTATAGCCAAGAAGCTGGGTGGCGGTCAATGGATGGAAAATTACTAAGAGGAAACATCAGGGTTAAGGGGGACACTGGGTGAACCAACCTAAAAGGATTCTTGCTGAGGACAGGCCAGGGGGATCAGATATCGCCTGGGGGATGGTGGAGGATAAAGAGCCCAATCAGATAAGGAAGATAATCAGATATCAAGGGTGGGAGGTTCTTGTTAAACTGACTTAGCAGGTTTCTTGCTATAATTGCATATTACAAAGAAGAGCCAAACAGTATCTGAAATATCTTTCTGATCACTATATCTCTTCTTCGCAGGAAAAAAATTGATGTATATTTTATGCAAAATATGTTGTAAACTGCATAGTATTTATTAAGTACATAGTAAAATGCTATTAATGTGAAGATAATATTAGATGATGGATTGCAAAATACAGAGGAAGGCTAATTTAAAAAAAAATCAAAAGAAAAAGCAATGACGTAATATTTTTTAATATGATTGGAAATACACATTATCTAGACTTTGATATTTTAGTTTTTTTCTTCTAAACAAATAACAAAGGAGCAAATATTTAAAATCTTTATTTTTAAAGAAAAATCCCAACAGACTGCCAAGGTCAAATGAACTCACAGATGTAGCCTGAGCAATTAAAGATATTAATGTGTTTTTTACAAACTTCACTACTGTTCATTTTTACGGCTGAACTTGATCTAAATGAGATATAAGTCACCTAAAGGAAAGAGGTGGTTTTGAGCTTTAATTCTTACTAAGGATAAATTATTATCAATTTCTTCCATTCTTTATTCCACACTAATATTAAATATCTACCTCTGAAAACTATATCATAAAAATCTGTTTGGAGTACTTATTAATTTTTCAGTGTGGTTAATAGTTATTGTAATTCTAAACCAATGATTTCAAAATGCTAATCATTTTCAGTGCACTGAGAAAATGTTGAGGACCTAAATATTTGAATACGGCATTCTCATAGAAATAGTACCATTGTCCTTGTATAACACCAAAATGATTACAACCTTGACAACGTAATATATTTTCATTACACTTAGTTGTTAATTAAGGATACCTTATACTGAACAGCAGCCATATGACAGGATTAAGGGGACATAATTGTTGTCAGTGAATAAGTACTTTGTCAATATAAGCATAGCTATAAGTAATTTATGACTTATGTTAAGAAGCAATCATAACATAGCAAACAATTTTCATAATAAAACAAAATACCTTGGGTGAAAGTTAACATAAATTTGTATATTGCGAGGAAATTCTACAATTCTGCCTATATACCCAGTTATTAAACAGCGCCAAGTACTTTGTTGAATCAACTAAATTGCACTGGTAGGCCACTGAGTATGATAGAATTGTTTTTGGTCACTGACAGTCTTTCCGTAGTTCAAGTTCACCTTGAGGGCCAGCCAAATGGCGCGTTGGTTAGGAATTGGCTTGGGATGCAAGCTCTGAGCAGCAGGGCCCCAGTTCGGATCCCACATGAGGGCCAGGGATGCTGTGCCATCTATAGCTAAGATAGTGAACAACTGCTCAACCTGGAGCTGGGCTGCTGTGAGTCACTGGTGACAGTGTAGGCTGCAGTGGGGCTGGCTGGCAGCAGTAGTGAGCTTTTGTGAGCTGCTGTGAGCCGCCATAAGTGGCCATCCAATGGCCAGCGAGCGACTGCCTCAGCCGGGAAGAGTGCAATGATAATTCTAACCTGGGCCAGTGAAGCAACATCCTCCACAACTAGACTGAAGAACAAAAAAAATCTTTAAAAAATCTTAAAAAAAAAATGTTCACCTTGAAAGTTGATTTAGCCAAAACAACGAATATGATAATTCTCAGGCTGTTACTTCTGAATTAAATGTCATTTTAGTTTAAAAAAAATTGGTTGGTTTGGGTTTTCTATTAATATTCGGCAAATGGTAAGGAATAGAAACCTTTAAACAGATGTTGGAAAGTTTTTAATGTACTTTCATGAAAATTTAAGAACAGGAGTCATGGCATGTTTAAGTCTATTAGGTGGTTGCGGGAATTTTGCGGCTCAAGACTGTTAATAACAGAATTAATATATCTTTATTTTTATGGTTCCGCAATTATATGGCTCAGCTATCATACAAGCTGCTTCTTCCCATTTTGTTATCAACTAGTTTCTTCTGCTTATAATTTATACTAGGCTTGTCTTGACCTAGGCTCAGCACTACATTGTGACACCCTTTTCCACCTTAGCTGGTAAGTGGTCAGTTCTCTCTAAGGAGGCTTTTAATTACATTTTTACAGATCAGCTCTGATGAGCCCAGATAACATTGTTAGAATTAGTGAGTGGACCAGTCAGAGCTGGGTGGTTATATAAGGGAGAAATAAGCTTATTATTTAACCATCATTTTGTTTTTGCAGGTTGGGAAAGTTTAAGAATTAACACTATCTAGAGAGAGTTCTGGTCAAGATGGCAGAGTAGGTAAACACTGTGCTTACCTTCTCTCACGACCACATCAAAATTACAACTAAACTACAAAACAACTATTATTGATAACCACCTGAAATCTAGCTGAACCAAAGCCCTACGACTAAAGACATACAAAAGGTGCCACCTCGAGACTGGCAGGAGGGGCAGAGATGCAGAACTGGCTGGTCCCACACCCGCGTGTGACCACTAAAACTCGGGAGGGATATCTCAGCTCTAGAGGTCCTCCCCAGAAGGAGCAAGGGGTCCCAATGCCACACCAGGTTACCTAGCCCAGGGTTCCAGTGCCAGGGAGAGAAGTTCCCATTATGTTCGGTTGTGAAAATCAGTGGAGATTGTGGCTGAGTGAGACAAAGGATAGCTGGAGTCCCAGGTGCTCCTCTTAAAGGGACTGCACACAAGCTTACTCACCAATGAAATCAGTGACTCTGATCTGGGACATGGACATATGAGGGGAACTGAGTTCTCTGGCTTCAGGATGAGGGCTGGAGGGGCAGCTTTCTCCCAAATGAAGGAGCTGGCAGAAACCATCGTTTCTTTGTTGAGCCTGTCCCATCCCTGCGTGCAGACCCAGGTGGACACCATATATAAGTCTCCATCTAGTTGGCTGACATCATTCCTTCACTATGCCCTGGTGATTCTAGACCCTACCCCGCCCAACTTTCGGACATACTCAAGCTGCTTCCAGTGGCTTTTTCATACAAACCACCTGTCCTGGCTCATGCTGCAGACTTTCCCAGGGTCTCTCAAAGGTTTAAGGAACTCAAACAAGCAGCACCTGGCTTGTGCGTGTCCTGCACTTCTGGCTGAGCAGCCCTAAGATCGGCACTAGCAGCAGACGGCCTTGGTTTGGGGCTTGGCCCCTCAAGGCGCTTCCAAGCACAGCACAGGCGGCAGCCATCTGTAGATTACTTTGTGGCTCCTGCCGGGTGGCCCCAGGTGGAGCACAGGCTGCAGCTGTGGGTCCCCTCCCAGGTGGCCCTGGAGATGGAGTACCCAGTGGCCAGCTTCAGACTAGGCTAGAGCATCACCCAGCCACCTCCAAAAATGACCAGAGTCCTGCTGAGGCAGATCCTGCTCCGTAGGATCAGCACCTGCACCACAACTCTTCCACTGTAATCATGGCCAGTCCTCACAACCAGTGAGCCCGAGGGTTAAACTCTCCCACTGATATTCAAAGAGCAATCAAGGCTCAACTACAAGAAGAGGGCACACACAACTCACACAAGGGACACACCTGGAGTACACAGCTCAGGTGACCAGGAAGATTGTACCACTGGGCCTCACAACACACCTACTACATAAGGCCACTCTACTAAGACCGGGAGACACAGCAGCCCTACCTAACAAATAGAAACAGACAGAGAAAGGCAACCAAAATGGGGAGACAAAGAAACATGTCCCAAATAAAAGAACAGAACAAAGCTCCAAAAATAGAACTAAACAAAATGGAGAAAAGCAATCTATCAGACGCAGAGTTCCAAACACTGGTTATAAGGATATTCGGTGATTTCAGGGAGAACTTCAACAAAGAGAAAACATAACAATAACAACGGAGATAAAAAACATTAGGAAAAAACAATCTTGATGGTGGTCATATTACATACGCGATCTGACAATTAAGTTTGCAAACTTATTGCAACGATGTTGCTAACCTTTTTTTGATATCAGGGAGATTATTCATTATGAACTTGTACCAACTAGACAAACACTTAACCAAGTTTACTATTTGGAAGTGCTGAAGAGGCTGCATGAAAAAGTTAGGCGAAAATGACCTGAACTTTTTGTTAACAATCCATGGGTCTTCCATCACGACAATGCACCAGCTCACACGGCATTGTCTGTGAGGGAGTTTTTAGCCATTAAACAAATAACTGTATTGGAACACCCTCCCTACTCACCTGATCTGGCCCCCAATCACTTCTTTCTTTACCCAAAGATAAAGGAAATAGTGAAAGGAAGACATTTTGATGACATTCAGGACATCAAGAGTAATACGACAACAGCTCTAATGGCCATTCCAAGAAAAGAGTTCCAAAATTGCTTTGAAGGGTGGACTAGGTGCTGGCTTCGGCGCATAGCTTCCCAAGGGGAGTACTTCGAAGGTGACCGTAGTGACATTCAGCAATGAGGTATGTAGCACTTTTTCTAGGATGAGTTTGCGAACTTACTTTTTATTTATTTTTTAATTTTTAAAAATTTCTTTTTAGAGTTTGCGAACTTAATTGTTAGACCTTGTAATATCTTATTTTATGAATTTTCTTTTAAATATAAAAAAACTAAGTTTTGAGGATTTTAAAATAACTTTTCAAAGTAAAAAAGATATGAAGTGACAAAATCAGAATTTAAACACACATCTGTTTGTCTTCTTAAACCAGCTCCTAACCTCAATACTATACAGCTTTATTTCTTCATTGGTGTATAATATATTTACCATATTTCCCCATGTATAAGATGCACCCTTTTTCAAAAAATTTGGGGTCTAAAAACTGGGTGTGTCTTATACAATGGTTGTAGATTTTTTTACTTGCATTTCTCACTTTTTTGTGCTTGTTTTTGCACTCATACAACCACTGTATAAGACGCACCCAGTTTTCAGACCCCAAAGTTTTCAAAAAAGGGTGTATCTTACACAAGGGGAAATAAGGTACATACTCTAACCTACTAAATGATATCTATTTAAGTAGGAATGGAAGATGATGCTATAAAATGGGAATGTCTTTTATCATAATGTTTGACTTTTAAATTTAAGCTTAATAAAAGATCAAAATAATATAGTTGGAAAATTTTAAATTTCAAATACTTAAATTTTAAAGTAAGATTAATATATTTCACTTTCCTATACAGCCAGAAGAAAAGCATCTCTATTTATAATTTTGTCAAATGCTGTTTATGATTTAACTAAGAAAGAAAATCATTAATCTCAATCTTTGAACTAACTTATCCTGTTTTCTGTTTCACTGCACTTTGCTCTTTCTGCATTTAACTCACTAAATTGACTACTTTAGTTTCAGTTTGATTTTTTTTTTTTAAGATCAAAGGTAAAACATGGATCCTGTTGACTATTTTGAGGAGCGGGCACAGATCTCTATGTACTAATGTCATTCTATCATTTCAAATTATTATTGACAAAGAGTAAAATCCAAAATGAACCAAGACTCAGATTAAAACTGCTTCATTAAATTAAAGTTAGATTAAATGAATGATCAATGTAACTGACTGTGAGGTTTATAATTAATTGTATCATAATTTACAGATTAAAAAAAGGAAATTCTCCTTCTTCTACATTTCCAGAAGTTAGAATGAGTGAATTTAGGTTAATTATCAGGTGGTGGACTCGGGTAGTATGCATTACGGCTTGTAGAAACAAGCTTCCCCTTAAGCATGCCTAATGAGAAAGGAAAATTAAACACATTTTTCAAAAACGCATTTATTCAATAATACTAAACCAAATAAAGAGTACATGCAATTAAATAATTTAAAAAGTTTAAATTCTGTAGATGTAATTTGTTACTGTTTCACTAGGTCTACATTGATAATAACCTCTTCCTCTATTCTCCACCATTTAAATTAGATTTAGTATAACTGTAGGCTAAGGCTATCCATGTTTTGATATGTCTCAAAACAGTGAAATAAGAAGCCTATGACTCATGGTGTATCTTGTTCAAGCAATTTGTCCACAAGTTGCCTGCCAGATTCCTTGTCTATATTCTGTTTTCCTACTAGGCTCTTCGGCTCTAATTTTATTTTCCCATAATGATAATGATAGCCTAGGTGTTTCTGATCATGACTTAAGTGATCTCTCTCAGCTTGACCTCTCGCCCTACTGAGCAAAGAAAATCTTCTTGCTCTCCTGCCCTACTTGCTTTCTCTGGAGTTTATCGGATGCTCACAGTAATAATAATAAATTCCAGGTCACTTCTGTGTAAGCAAAGTCTTTATCTGATCCTTCAAAGGCTGTTGTAATGCCACACCACTTAGGCTTTATACACATATATTCTTCTTTGAGGCCATTTAATTTCCTGGTATTCTCCATTCCTCATCACTCATCCATATTGAAGTGCTCAAAAGGTTAGTGCTCAAAAGGTTATTAGTCAAGATAAGATAACTCTATTCTAGGTAGAGAATATATTGCATTTTCTATTATAGATTGCCAACACACTTTAAATAGAGCATAACGAGATCTCTGAGTTGAACTCTGAAGTGGTGTCTACACACACACACACACAATATCAAGGGGAGACTGGCAAATATATATATATATGTATATAAGCTGCATGAATCATGATATTAGGGAATCTATGTATAGTCTATATTCCACTAGATCGAAAGCATAATGTCGAAATCTTCATTGTATTCTATCATCCATCTTATTGTCTTTTATAAGGACACTTAGAACAAACATATTTAAATTATTTGTCTTACTTTGTTTTTATGTGCAAAACTTTTTTTTAGTTTTTGTTTTGTTCTGGGTTGTTTTTTTTTCTGTATTAATTTAGAAGTCTCATCTTTGACTCCCTTTTTTTAAAGTTCTCACACAGGCAGTGCCTAACATTATGCAATTCTTATGCTCTGTCTTTTTTTTCTTTTTTCCTCTTTCAATGCCTATATGCTCAATAATTGCCAAGTCACTGTGCTTGGTACTGAATGAAATACGAACAAAAACTAATGAATAAGGGACCCACTGTCCAATTCCACATTGGCCCCCAAAATGGTTAACTTACCCACCCCCAAGTATTTTTGCCTTAGACTCAGATTTTTTTATCCAAAAATGACTTTTTAAAGAAATAATAAATTTTGTTTTATATACATTATTTATATTCTAGCTGTGTATTTATTTATCTATTGTTTATTGCAAACTAAAAAGCTTACCAGTCATTCTTTATTATCAGAAAGGAAAAAAAATCTGTGAATCATAATTTTAGTTTTCACAAATTGGAGGCATGACACTGAAGGAGCCGTTTACTAATTAATTTCAAACATGGAACTAAATTTCCAGGACAGTTTTGCTGTCACCCAAATTCCAGAGTGAAAACAACAAAGCTGTTTCTGAGCAGGCTCTTGAATGTTGCAAATGTCACTTTTCAAGCCACTCTTTGTTCACCACAAATGAGTAAGAACTTCTTTTTTTAACTGCTGATTTCTTGAGTGCTTTGAAATGGAACCCGCCTATCCTGACATATCGATTCCTCTTTCCTTATCCCATCTCTTCTCCTGGGCACAGAAATGTTTATTTATCCACCAGAATCTATCAGTCCACTGTGCTCTCTTGTCAAGGACATTCAGCTTTATGTGAGGCTACACAACAGGGTAAATAAGACAACTAACTGCTACTGACATTTACTGGGTGTTTATGTGAAGCACTGGTGGGCATTTTGGGTATATCATCTGTAATCTCCGTAACAATCACACATCGTAACTATCATGGTCTCTGTTTTACAGAAAAGTAAAAAGAGGCTCTAGAGGTTCCATAACTTGCCTAAGGTTACACAGGTAGCATCCCAGGCTGGATGTGAACCCGGGCTCCCTGTCTCTAGGCCCCACTCCATGTCCATTAAGCAGCACACACTATCTTATTTCTCATTTTTTAAGTTACTTATATCCCATTTCTAGCTGTCTATACCTATGTATCTACATTTCTTCATATCGGCTATTGTCAGTCTTACATGTATTAGGTAAAAATAAAATTAAAAAGTTCAGTTAAAACATATTCCTTGGATGGGATAAAAGAGTTGTCTTCAGAATCACGTTTTATGACCTGCCTTCATAATTCCTTGCATCCAGATTTCTCACCCCAAAACACTAGGCTCATGCTTCCTGCACTGTTGGTCCACTCACTAGATTCACTGTCCTCAATCTGAAGGATGGATTCCTATCCTTGGCTGCTCACTTAGAATAACTAGAGTGCCTGGCTTTCACCCTCATGATCCCCTGCTTCAACATTTCCTTCCTGATGAAAAGTAGGCTGGAATGAAAACAAGAGTTTTGGCTTTGCATTCAGACAGACCTGAGCTTGAGTCTTAGCACTGCAACTTATTAACTGGAGGCGATATACTGTATTTTACTTGACTCTGAAGGTCAGCAAAAGTTTCTGATTCCCATGCTGCTATTAGACTTACACCAGATCAATATTGTTTGTTTTTGTTTTCCTTATATTATTGCTGATTTGTTGACTATTAAGTGTCACCTTGTCTAAGATCCAAAGTTTAGGTTTTACAACATAGAGACTCTCTGGCTTGTAGAGACATTATCAAATGCAACTTTATTTGTTTTAGATATTATGTTCTTATTTGTTTTTAAACAACTCTGGCTATCCCTGTGAAGCTCAATTTGTGCTCTCTGGGAACATTGTTTATACTTTCTGCCTATTCTGGGCTCCTGAAAATTTCTATAGATGACCTCTGCTCATGAATGGACTGTGGTGAGTAGGGCTTATAGATTTTCCAGACTGACTGTAATCTGCTAATGAAAAAAACAAAAGTCTTATTAAGTTTTCTGTCCTGTAAGATACTTCCCATTACTTAGAAGTCTCTCCCTTATGTCACCAAATTCTCTCCCTCACTTCCCAACAAACAACCTATGAACAGTTGCAACTGTTCTAATATGCTTGTACTGACCTGTTGAGAGTTTAACTGTTTCCAACTTGGTTATGTGTGAATTACATATGCATAATTTCTTTTTTGTTGTTATTGTTCTCAGGTGACCATTAATCATTTATTATCAGAAATTACAGGAAAGTATTCTTTTTTTCTTTCTCTAACACTGAGTTTGAGAGAAAAGTAAATTCTATTTTACTTAGTTTTGGGTTCTAAAATTCTCCTGTCAAGTAATGGTACCATGAAAAGAATGCTCATCGAATGCAAAGTTTTTTATCAGTTAGTAAGTAAAACTGTAAACATCTAACCAGACAGCCTGGCTCTGTCAGCCTTGTTAGAGTCCTTTGTGGACCCTGCTGAGAGTACTGAAAAGCAGCATCACTCCACTCAGACTCAGCAGAAAGCAAAACGACAGGGATCGATGCTCACATTTCAACTGACTTTCATGTATAGAGATAAAAATTCTGATCCAGCCAACTGTGTATTTTAAGTTTATTTTCCAGGAGTAGGTGGTGAATGTGCATGAAATTATGCCCTTCTTTCTGTTGATCATATGCTGGCCAATGTGGTGTGAATATTAAGAATGGCTGGGTTTGAGCCCATGGAAATGGAATTAGGAGAAACCAGCAGCTTTAATGATGTTCAAACCTCTAATCTCGGATTCCTTTGTGTTCTGCTCAAGCTAAACATTCACAAATATTTTGATAGACCACAACTGAAATAAAGCAAGAACTTTAGTATTACAACTAATTATGGACAATAATTATAGCACACGATGGTTTATAAAAATGAAATGTGTCATGTTGTTTGATTAGCTTTTCTTAATTTCTTCATCTATAAAATGAGAACTTTATGATCTGGTCTTTCTCAGAGAGTTTTTTCGAGAGTCAAAAACAGGGAGATCAAAGTACACTTTGAGATACAGAAATTAATTATTAATTATTAATCCTATTTTATTAATAACATGGGATATAAAAAGTGTCAATGATATGAACCTCATGTTAGTTTAGAAGCAGTTTCACAATATGCTAGAATTTTAAATTTTTAATGACTTTTTGAGATCATTTGGCATGGTCAATGTTTTCATTTTGGGCAGTGAAGATTTTGGGTAGTGTGCAATTAAATATTATTCAAATTTATGCAGAAAATAAACCAAGAATTTAGTTCTTCAGATTTTAGTTCCATTCACTCCCTAGGGTATTATCATATAATTATAAAAAAGCCTATAAAATATTGTTTCCAGATCATAGTATGGTGACTACAGGTGCTCAAAGTGATCACCATCAGCGTCCAGATACTTCTGATTATGGCAAACTACTGCTTGAGCAATGCTGACCAAAGGGTTTACATGTATAAATTTTTTGGCACCCCTGGTGTGTGTGTGTGTGTGTGTATAATTTTACATCTTACACAGCACTTTTATGAATTTAGTCACATCTAATTCTCAAGACAACTGTGTGAGTTAGAATTTATCGCTCACATTTTACCAACTGGGGAAGTAAAGCTTGAAGAATTTTTGGCCTAGCACAGATATCACACTTAACCAGTGGTAGTGACAAGATGTTAGAGCTCTGACTAAAGCCTGATCATTTTATAGGGTTCCTCACTGCTGCTGCTTCAGTATCTGAATATTTATAGGACTCATATGTAATTTAGACGGATATGATTGAATTTAGTTAGCAAGACATGGAAAAATGCAGAGCACTAAAGTATGTTGTGATAATATAAATGCACCATCAATCCTAACAACTTCATTATCTAAGCAACTTCAATATTAAATACCACATAATTTATTTCCTTTAATCCCAACATGACTTGGTTGCTGTAGACAGCACCGAAAGTGACTATAACCATTTTCTATTCACTATGAATAGTTAATGATTCAAAATCCTTACAGTACTGATGTAATGTCTCACCTGAGACCCATTTCCATTCATAAACCCTGGCCTTGTCTTCAAACTCTGGAACATTTCTTTTTTTTAATGTTTTCTCTGAGGTAGCATAAGATTGCAGTCTTTTGACTGCAAGTTTTAATTTTGGAAACAGCCAGATTTCATTTTGGGTTCAGCCTGGTGAAGAAAGTTGATGACCAAGTATAATCATATGTTCTAGAAGTAAAACAGTTCTTATTGATAAGGCCTTAGGTGAATACCAAATTTGAAGCAAGTTATATTCTTTCAAAATCACTTGTGATTTTCTCTTTTCAATAATCTGAAACAAATTTCCTACCTTACGTCCCTTAGTGATGTTCTCTACTACTCAATTTTCTCTCTTTGTTATGACATTATTATATACTACTTCCGTCTAACCTTTTATAATTCAGTTTTTCAATTGATCTAGGTATCCTAGGTTACTTATCCAATGTCACATCAGCGCCTATTATAGATTAATTTTGGAATGTACAAGGCTGCGTGTGTGGGAAAGGAATGTTAAAGCAAGAGCTAGAGGTAAAAAGTGAGAAAGTAAAGGGACATAAGATGTTAACTCTAACCGGAGTGCTTGGCTTACATTCAGGATAATATCAGTATTTCTGATGGGTTGGATTTGCTTGTGGTAAATTTGGCTGAACTTCAGAGAATGAATATAGAGAGGGTGCCAAAAAAATGTATACACATTTTAAGAAAGGAAAAAAACTGTATTAAAATTGTAATACTCAATATATACCGATAACAAAAGAGGAATACAAATCACGTTTGACTTCTGCAATTACAAGAGGTGCTCAAAGTAGTTACCATCAGCGTCCAGACACTTCTGATTACGGTGAACTACTGCTTGA
>NW_017732061.1:446089-459768 GCF_001890085.2 Hipposideros armiger
AACTGTATTAAAATTGTAATACTCAATATATACCGATAACAAAAGAGGAATACAAATCACGTTTGACTTCTGCAATTACAAGAGGTGCTCAAAGTGGTTATCATCAGCGTCCAGATACTTCTGATTACGGTGAACTACTGCTTGAGCAACGTTGACCAAAGTGTCCACTTGTATACACTTTCTGGTACCACCAGTGTGTGTGTGTGTGTGTGTGTGTGTGTGTGTGTGTGTGTGTATACATAAACTTTCAAGACTCATACCATAAAATCCACCAAAAAACTACAATCGTCTAAGAGCTCTATTGACCAACTTTTCTTAAATATCTACTAGCAATTCCTTAAGGCCTAGGCAAAACTTGAAAACATGCTTTGAACAGCACTTTTGACTTCATTTACTAATTTTAAGATTTTTTAATACTATCACCATCCCTGAAAACAAAACCCTGTCTCTGCCCTGATATTAAGACAAACACAATGTAAAAAGGATATTTGAAAACAGAGGCAATTTCTCCCCCAATTTTCCTTGGTACTGCACTGATATCCACTGAAACACAGAGGTGCTTCAAGAAATTTTCTGAAAACTTGTTGGTTTCAGCTAGGTTTTATCTTTGAAGCCAGATTTTCTTTAATTACTTTGAAGGAATTGCAAACAACCTTTCAGCAGAGGGTGGTGCCAGGAGTCCCATATGTTCCCATCTAAATTGAGGGTGAGTTAAAAGTACAGTGAACATGGGGGAATCACTCTAGAGGCTTCAGATGGAAAGAGCAGGTTTTTCCTCTGAAAACTACACTAACGAGCCATGGGAGCCTGGCTATATCCATCCTGCCACTTGGATGCCCCCTTCTCCAACTCCATTAGGAGACATGACGTGAAGTTTAAAATTTAGAGTGAAGACAGGAGAAGTAAATTGCATTTCTAGCTTTTGAAGGGGACATCCTAATGCATATCCAGAGTGGTCAAACCGGAACAATAGTAAAGAAAGTACATACAGAATCAACAGACGTGCCTTTCCATCACACGCATATAATTGTCTCAAAAGGAAATGTGTTGTTACCAAGGGACAGAAACTTCACCCACTGCAGACAAAGCTGTTTTGTCACTAGAGGCAATATGATTCCTTGTTACCATCAACGTCAAACACCATCGCCATCATCACAACCACTTTCATGACGAACACTTACTGGGCATGTGCTACATTCCAGACACTGGTATGAGTACTTCACATGCATTAATTCATTTAATTGTCACAACATTCCTATGAGGTACAAAATATTTTATCTCCACGTCACAGAAGGGGAAAACTGACAGGCAAAGAAGGGAACTAATATGCAAAAGATTTCATAGATAGTAATTAGTGCATTCAGAATCCGAGAATAACCCGTCTGACTCAAGAGTTTCTCTCTTAATAACTAAACTCTCTTGTTTTCCTGTAGCAGTTCTAGAGTCAAACGATGGTGGGTTAAATTATTACATCTGCCACTCATTAGTTTTGGGACTACGGCCAAGTAAGAGACATATTAACTCCCAGTTTCCTCATCAATAGAATTAAGCAAATAAAAATAAACTATTTCACAAAGATGGAGAAATTTTAAACAAATGGATAATGTAAATGCTTCACATAATATCTAAAAGTTAAAATTAACCTTAACATACCAAAGCAATACTTTAGTAATGTGTGTGTGTGTGTGTGTGAGTGTGTGCGCGCGCGCGCACTTGCGCCAAGCATGCGAGCATGTGCATGTATGTGGATGTGACAAGAATTAATCAAATTTTATGTTTCCTCAGGGATTAATTTAGGCACTCTGAAAAATCTCGATTGATTAGTAGTCAAGGAGGCTTTTAATGTAAGTGCTTAATTAATTTAGCTGATGGGATAAACAACGGCCAGAGGACATAAGAAGTGAGAGGCAGGGCAGGGGTCCAGATTTCTGGTGCCTTTAATTCTGCGTCAGAACACTACAGCCTTTTTTTTTTTTCTTTTTCATTTTGGTCTTACTCCTCATTCCTTCTTCTCCCATACCCATTTTATTTTCTTTTTATTGTAAGGAAGAAGAGGATTTGTCAGCATAGGAATCTGGGAAGCAGCGGACTAGACCAGTTTCTTCTCCGCGCCCTCTCCTCCACCACAAATCTGAAGCCCTGAGGGTAACAGATTCCCGTGAGGCCGCAGGTGTCCTGGCAAGTGTTTGCTGGGATGTTATCGTAAAGGAGGTTTGCGGTGTCCCCCTGCCTCACACAACATCCGAGAATCCTTGATGCTCTGCCACATTGTTTTATTCTGCAGTGTTTGCCTCATGCAATCATTTGACGAAGATTACAAGCCACTCACATCTGTGGCTTTATATTACCATCAAAAACTGATAAATGACTCAGACTCGGGACAAGTTTAGGCAGGGGTACAGAATTCCCTAGATTAGAGTGAATGGAGAAGGACAGGTTACACAGTCAACCATAGCCTTTTCCATCCCACCCAGCAGCGCTGCTGGGAAAGCAACCCCAGTTTGCTTTTGTGGACGAAAAAGGGAACACAGAACTAAACCTGACACGTTCAGGGGAGGCCAACATAGCGGGCCTTACAAACTCAAGACCTAAATAAACCACATAGGATGGTCTGAACATAAAAATTCCTAACTTAAAGCATGGTGGGTAGTCACATCCTTGGCCTGTAGCTTCTTTGACACAGGTCAATCTTCACCTTAAGTGAGCCTGTCTGTTGTCTTTCTGCATCATCTAAGAAGATAAGTACCCTTGGAATATTAATCTTCTTCTCCAGACCCCTCAGGGCACAACCCACAGCACCAGAGCAGGAGACCACAGAATCTCTCATTTGTTATCTTGTTCCCTAAATACCATCTCTGCTGTAAATGTTAATTGTTAACTGTCCTGTACCACCAATGTAAAAAAAGTATGTGTCCCTTTGTTTTACTTTTCATCCAATCTCAGAGATCCCCCCTCCTTTGCTTTCTCCCGCCCCCTTAATCTACCACCAGTTGATTTCATGTAACCCTCCTTACATCTCCTCCTTTGATTTGAATGTATAAAATAAGCTGCAAAATTGCCATTCTCCAGAGCACTTTCTTAATCCATTGAGACTTTGTTGTCTGGCAATTGCTGTCAGTTTGGCTCAAATAAATTCATAAATATACTCTACAGGTTTGGACGTTTCTTATGTCAACACCTTTCAGATTGTATTCTCAGGCATCTGGAATTCCTTGATCCTGATGGAAGACTGCATGGTGCCAGAAAAGACTGTGCAGCTTTACTTTAAAAAAAGATTTTTGGGGGCGGCCGGTTAGCTCAGTTGGTTAAAGTGCGTGTTCTGAACAACAAGGTTGCTGGTTCAATTCCCACATGGGATGGTGGGCTGTGCCCCCCACAAATAGATTGAAAAGGGCGACTGGACTTGGAGGTGAGCTGTGCCCCCCCACAACTTAGATTGAAGGACAACAAGTTGACTAGGAGCTGATGGTCCTGGAAAAAACACAGTTACTCAAAAAAAAAATTTTTAACAAAAAAAAGATTTTAAAAGTCAGGTAAACTGCTCTAATGGTACAGTTTGGAGTTTCCCCAAATAGGAAATTATCAAAAATTAAATTGATTTCGCTAAACAATGTTCCACTAGAAAATTTCCATTTTCTGCTTTGCTTTTCCTGAAATACCTTCCATTGCCCTTTCTCCAAGGGCTATTCTGTCAACATCACTTTTTTTTTTTTTGAGTTAAACCTATTTTGTGGTTATAGTTTTACTTTGAAAAACACTACCTAAAGCCAATTATCTGTTCTGTTTTTGCTCCCACAGTCAATATGATGTGTAATAAATAGGCTGAGTACACGCTACAGAGGTTCTTCTTTGTTTTAGGCTGGTTCATGAAGTTCGTCAATCATTTTAGTCTAACTCTAAAAGGCGAAGTTGCTAAAGCAGTTTCTCCTGAATATTTATGTAGCATAAGAAAATATCAGCCTGTTAAATCAATGTAAAACTTATCAAATCAAAGAAACACTGGCCAGAGACTTTTTAGAAATAAGTGTTCTTAATGATGGCTGATAAGTGAATTAGTTATATCTCTACTTTAGGAATAGGGTTGCTTGTGTCCAAAGACCTCATGTTCTGTGATTTTCAAACTTCCTTGACACCTTTATCAAAGACATCTTTTATTCAGAGCTTCTAATTGTATGTTATTAATAATAAAAGTTATTAGTTATTTTCTTATTGTGATCCACAAACTATGTCATATGGACTGGTTTGTGTCCCCTCAATTCTTAAGTTGAAGCCCTAACCCACAGTGTGACTGTATTTGGAGATAAGGCCTTTAAAAAAAGTAGCTAAGGTTAAATGAGGTCGTAGGGGTGGGCTTTAGTCCAATAGGACTGGTGTCCTTAAGAGAAGAAGAGACACAAGGGATGCCTACCCTCCACAGTTGCTTAAGGCTAAGACAGGATGTCCTTAGATGTTCATTAATGAAAATTGACCAAGGTGACCTTAATAGTTCCCTTAGCCTGAGTAATCTTTAGAAAGCTGACAATAATCCCCTGACTTCCTTCTTCTTAGAACATTTATTTAAAAAGCTTACAATGGTATATCCTTTCTCTTCCCCTTTGAAATGTATGCGAACCTTCTCCCAGCCTCTTGCCAACTTTACAATTCAGGAAATGTCTTTCTTAAGGAGCTGAGAACCACCTTTTTGAAATGTAAACATTGAAATAAATAGTGTTCCTTCCCTCCCAGTCTCCACGGGAGAGTAGGAGACTCATTTGAATGAGCATTGGTGAGCAAATACAGATGACCTAACCATGGAGAAAAACGATTACAAACACAGGAATAATTCAATGTACTCTCCACATCCTGTTGACCAACACCCCACCTTCTATCATCCAGTATTTTTCTACCAGCTCACCCCAGCACTTTAGGACACTCTTAACTTTTGTTTCAACAGAGCTCAGTTCAGCCTTTCTCCCCTATCACAATGGCCTTAAATAAAGTCTCCCTTGCCTCTTTAAGTACAATTTTTGCCCTGGCAGCCTTTAAAGGGACCCAGAAACTAAATATCTAGAATGGAATGTCAGCAAAATTTACTTTTTAAAAATATATGAAGAGGAGAGTGACACAATGGAAAGAGTGTAAGACACAGAAACCTCGAGATGTGTGTTCAGGGGCTGTCAGAACTAATCATTCAGATATTTGGGTCATTGAAAAGTAGACCAGGAAGCACCCCGTTTTCAAAATGTGTGTCTTAGTTTGAGTTCCCCAGAGGTATACCCTAAGGCAAGGATTCTAGTGCAAGTCTCTTGTTGATATGAAAGAAACACCACTGGTAATGTGAGACTAGGAGAAAAGGCAGTCAATAAAGATTACCTTTTTAAGCCGGCTGCTACTGGAGGTGAATGGGGGTTAATCTCTCCTGGGAAACTTTGGCAGTAAGTGTAAAACACAACACACAAAATGTGAGGGACCTGGAGTATTTGTGCACCACCTCTTGTTAGATACTGTTTGAAAGTCAAGGTAAGTAATTCCCAGCACTTCTTTCCTGCAAAGTAGTCAGGAAAAGACCTGTGTCAGCAGAGCTTGCAGGGGATCAGAAAAAAAGCCTCAGAAAATGGGATGCCAGCGCTGGGCCTTGAAGAAGCTTGTGCTACAATTGCAAGGACAAGGGGATATGATTGGGACACCGACAGTCAGGTGCAATGTGTTAGTTAATGTTATTCTAGAAAGAGACTACATGGTCCAAAAAATTGGAGAAAAATGGTTCACCAAACATAAACTGGCTTCTTGACTTTATGACTTCTCAAATATTTTAGCATATGAATGCAAATATACATTGCATAGCTTTAAGATGACAATATTTTATTTAAATTTCTAAATTGTTTTGGTGGATAAATGTTGTAGGACTAGTGTTCCTCTTTACACACTTTGGGAATCACCAATATATCCACTTGCCAAATGAGGAAAATTAGGTCATGTGATAGGAGCTTCTAGTTATATGTAACATTGTTGACACCATCTCACCTTAAATTCTATCTGTTCTTCTTGTGGCCTTTAGTTCAGTGACTCTGTTTTCTGAAACCAGAGTTTGAGGTATAGAAATATAATTTCAAAGCTGTTTATCCCCAACAACTTTCTTCTTACAACACAGTTTTCAATTATCATATGTATTTTATTATTTTAAAAACAAGTTAAATTATGCATCCTTTAATATATTTGTATTTTAATATTAGTTAACATATTGGTATATTAAGAACAATACATTGGTATTTTATTAGTGTTATGAAAATTCTACCACATGTCAAAAGAAAATGTGTCACTCTATTTTCCATCCAGTATTACTACAGATAGATTTAGCATTCAGCAATTCAGCATTCTTTATATTTATCAGGTGAGTAAACACAGGTCTTGAAAGGTTGACATACTCTAATAGTGATAGAGTGAGGCAAATTCAGAGCCCACATTTAGTCAGATTTTATATTCTGACCTTCTGGCCCTAGGTCTGGTGCTTGTCCACATAACCTTCTTGCTATCTCAGAATCCTTCAAGTAATGCTTTGGCCTAGTTTGGTTGGGGTTATAGCCTGGCTGGTCGTCTCCAGGCATGGATTTCTAATCTTTAGCATGGTTTAACTTATAATAATTTCACAACGCAAAGAAGACACTGCAATAAAAGGAAAACTAAATATTCTCAACATGCAATGGGCCGATATAATAAAATGGGTTCTAAACTCATTGTACTTAAAACTTTATTCAATACACTGGGCAACAAATGGCACTGCTTTAATATCTCTGAGAAAGAAAACATGCCGAAAATAGACACAGCTGGTTTGGGCACTTTGTCATAGGGCTCTTTTTGGTCTGGGCCCCTTGAGATGTCCACTACATTTGTTGTCTTAAACATATTATGGCTTAACATAGAGATAAGCTCTTCTTAGCATTATTGTATCTCCACTAGAAGGGAAATCTATGCTTGTTTTAGTACCTTGGCCACATTATAATGTCTACTTATGTAAACCTTTTTGGATAGAGGAAAGACAAATCCTTAACAACAACTACTGGGTCATTAACATGCTTTCATACACTAAGGCATTAAGCATGATTTAGAAAATGAAGCATAGTGTTTGTTATCTCATGAAACTGTGTTCCGATTTCAGCTCTATTGCTTAATGTCTTAAAGGCCTTAAAACTGACATATCATTTTTTCATTTTTGCCATAAGGAAAGATTTTATAGATAGATAGATATAGATAGATAGATAGATAGATAGATAGATAGATAGATAGATAAATAGATAGATATAGATAGATAGATATAGATAACAAAAATACATATTATCTTGGGCAAGCAGCTTAAGTTATTCACCTGTGAAATGGGGAAAAGAAAATCCTACCCTGGGCCGGCCAAGTCGTGCGTTGGTTAAGAGCTGGCCTGGGATGCCAGAGGGCCCCAGTTTGGATCCCACATATGAGGGCCAGTGACACTACCCTCTACAGCTAAGATGCTAAACAACAGCTCAACCTGGAGCTGGGCTGCCGTGAGTCGCCGGCGACGGCGTGGGCTGCAGCCCCTGTGGCAGTGGGTTGCCATGGGCTACCGTGAGTGGCCAGCAGCCAGTGTGAGCGGCCGTCCAGAAGCCGGCGACTGATCTGCCTTGCCCAGGAAGAGCGCAATGATGGTGCCAACTTGGGCCAGTGAAGCAACATCCTCCACAACTAGACTGAAGAACAAAAGGACAGCAACTTGTCTGTTCCCTTTCCCCCAATTCCCCAATAAAAAGTCTTTAAAAAAAAACAAAACAGAAAATCCTACCCTATAATAGCAATGCTGTGGATTGGGACTGGCACAATTATGACCGCATAACAAGTTATTTCAGTATCCTATTCCTGTCATATTATTTGATCTGAACCTCCCCAGAGTCCAAGGATATCTATTCTGCCTTGCCATACTTCACTGGCCACTTTGAATGAAAATTCTCTAAAGTATGCTTACAGCATATAAATAGATTCAATAAGATTAGCCCAAACAATTTTTAAAATAGGAGAGAAATAAATAATAGAGATGACTTGTGTGTACTCACTAACTTATTAGAAGATTTTGTTTCAAAGTGTCAAACTCACTGCTAATTATTTTTCACTGAAAAAGAAAACAGTACTATAAAGTGTTCTTTTCAAAAGATTTTTCTGTGAAAGAAAACAGGCTACAGAGTTCTGTTCAATGTAAAATGACTGACTTTGCTCAGGAGAAACTCACTTAAAAAGAAATTACAATGATAAAAGGGAAAAATGAGAACCAATGTTTCAAAAATTTCAGATGATGTTGACTTTTTCTTTTTGAAAAGTAAAAAAAAAAAAAAAAATGGTGACTACACGCTCATCTTTTGATTCTAAAGGAGCCTGGAGCTTTTCTCTACCAAGCTCTGAGTGTCAGCGTTTAATGTATAAATGCCTGCAGAGGTGCAACTGATCACAAAGTAGTTAGGTTCTGAGTAATTGACAGGCTTCTTTTTTTCCCCTCCCATAAACTGAAGTCATCAGTAGCCATTTACTTCTCCAGGTTTCAGAATTTGTGAACTGAATTTATAAACTGTCAGGAAGCCAAAGGAGAAAAACCATCAGCACTGAGGAACAACAGTGACGATTTATTTTTTTTAATTTAAAAACCAACATTGAATATTGGCAATTTTATATGGTTGAACATAATAGATGAAAGACATATGTTTTCATGGGTCTGTGTCATAATAGCAACCATTTTTCTATGATGAGGTTTCTTAAACATCCATCAATACATTTTATACAATTCTAGGTCATTCTATGAAGTGTAAAATGTATAGTCTTTAATTAATTCAATAACTGTTATTCAGTGTTTGCCATGTACCAGATCATTTATAAAACCAGACAATATCCTTGTTCTCATGGTACTTAAATTCTAGTGTGCAAAAAAATAAAGAAAAATTAATGAAATACATGTTAAGCATTTTAAGTAGTAATAAGAGATACAGGGGGAAATAAAGCAGGGAAGAGAGATGGAGTGTGTAGGGGTAATGGTTCCGATTTTAAAGCAGGTAGTTCGGTAAGGCCTCAATGAAAAGTGACGACCTGAAGGATGTGAGGGATGAAGGCTTATAAGAATATCATTTTAGGCAGATTGAACCATGAATGAAAAGGCCTTGAGGTAGGCGTTTACCTCATCTATGAAGGAGTAAAGTGTGGGCAGAAAGGAATGGGCTAGAGGGAGCGTAGGAGGAAAAAAATTCAGATTGAATTGGTAGGGCTAGATCAAATAGGGTCTTTTGAATCATAGTAATGACTTTGACTTCTATTTTAAGTGAGACGTAAAGGCACTAGAGGGCTTAAGTGAAGGCATAATATACTGTCATATTTTAACGTAAAGACTCTAGCTGCTATGTTAGGAATAGATTTTGGAGGCAAAACAGAATCAGGATGTCAGGTGAGAATGCCTTTACAATTTTTCAGGCACAAGTGTCGGTGGTTTGAACTGGTGAGGAAGCACAGGTCAGAGTAGATGGAATACAAATAGATTTGAAGATGTAGCTGGCAGGATGTAATCACAGACCCGATTTTGGGCCTGACTAAATGTGAGGCATTAAGAGGACTCCAAGATTTTGACCTGAACGGTGGAAGGAATAGTTTCAACGAACTATTTGCAGAATACTGTAGGTGGAGCAAAATTGAAATAGAAAGAAATAAGTAGCTCAGTTGTGAATACCAATTTTGAGAGACTTATTAGTTATCCAATGTTTACAAAAGCAGCTCTACATGCGGGTCTAGAATTCAGGGAAGAGGACTCGGCTTGACATATATATTCATCAACAGAGACTAGAAGAGATGACCTATATATGAAATTATAAAATATAAAATTAGGTGAGGACAGACTGAATATTGTATTATATATGTATAATATTGGGTTGTCAAAAAAGTCATGATGCATTTTTGCAACGAAAAACAGAGAAAGAAATACGTCATGGCTTTTCCGACAACCCAGTATAAAAGTGCTTTTACATACTAAACATTTCTGCCAAACACATTTCTTTGATATTGAACATCACCTTGAGATTCTTGTTTACAGAAAAGCATAGGTCAGAAGAAAACCTTACAAGGAAATAAGAATAAACTGCCTAACTTGAAAAATATACCTCTTCACTTCCCCCTTTCACTTCTCAGCTCATTGTTCACAAGTAAACTGAAACTCTAAGAACTCAAGCTGTGTCAAGTAGCAATGAATTCCAATTTATACCCTGTCATGCGGCCATTTAGTGGTTGCTCTTACATACAACAAGCTGACTTCAGAGCTGAGTTTCTGTTTTGAGCAATTCAATGAGTCTCTTAACCTTTCTTTCCCTTAAAAAAAAAAAAAACTTCCTTGGTCCATTTCATGGAGCTGAAGTGACAACCTGTGAGATTATGTCTGCAAAGCCATTTAAATAGCTCACGAAAAAGGATGCTAGATGTTTCCAAAAGCAAGTTGCTGGCTTTTCTGGTCTAGAATATAAAGAGGAAATGCATGATACTGGATTTTTCCTGTATATTTACATGAGTTGGGGAAGAGAAAATTGTTACCAAAAAAGAGGATACACATGTCCTATGGTTGCCCAAAGACAGTTGTATGCCTCTCTCAGAGAAGTCGCCAATGACTAGGTAATGATTTCTTAAGCCTTCACTAGGCACAAGCACCTCAAAAGATGCACATGAAACCCTCAAATGCATAAGGACACTGAATCTGGGAAAGCAGCCCGCTCCCTGTGTCCCAGCTTGTGGTCCTAATATATGCCCAGTTGCCCAGGTTATCAGTTAAGGATTCATTCTAGCCTCCTTCATTCACCACCTTCAATACGCCCCCAAAGAATCTCTTTCTCACCATTTCTATCCATACGTTATCTCTTTATCCACACCACTTCTGCTTTACTCTATCGGGGCCTCATTGTCTTACCTTGGCTATTGTGAGTCTCTCATCTGATAGTCTTGCCTTCAGTCATATATTTCTCCATTTCTTACTCTTTATGCATTGCCTACAAGGTCCCACTTGGCCTGACCTCTAATCCTTCCATCCAATTCTGTTCCCTTTCATTCTCTCAGGTACAGCCTTTGCTTTGCATATGCTAAATTACTTTTAGTTCTACAAAAGCACAATTGTGTTTCACACATATGGGTTTTGCAAATGTGCTTTCCTTCCTTTGACATGAGAAGCAGCACGGTGAAGAGGTTAGGAGCAATGGCTTTAGAAGGACGATGCTTGTATTCAAGTCTCAACTCTAATTTTTTCTCTCTATATATGATCTGGATCTCAGTTCCTTATTGCTAGAAGAGTGATAATATTACCACTTTATAGAGAAGTTATTAGGACTAAATGAGATGAGTGACTAATTTAGCACATATTAAGGAATCAGCAGTGTTACTTTTGGTTATTATATTTTAGCCAAAATATAATAAGACTCAAATTGCTCATCTGCTTTTTGGAAACCTTTCCTACCACCCTCCTCATCCCATCACTATTGTAACTGATCACTCCCTCTTTGGTTCTACTTCTCTTTACTACATAGACAATAGTTAAAACTTACATGTGTCTGAAATGATTGCTTACACATCTGCCTCATGCCCTGAATTGTGGGAACTTCCGGAATGTGATCCTTGGTCTTAGTTATCCCAATAGTTCCATGACAAATTCTGGCAATGGACAAGCAATTAAAAAATACATATTGAAAGAAAAATAAAAACTACACCAAGTAATCTCTGTCACAAAACATCCAAGAAATACAAAATGAGTCTCTCCTTATGATTCCTGGCAATATGGGAGCCCCAGGGGCTTCATGGTAGAAATGAGCGTTCTTTGCTGCTGCTGCTTTTCTTTTTCTTTTTTCTCATAAATGTGAATGATCTCTTTCCTTACATTCTCATACCTTTTCTATAGAGAAAATTCTTTCTGTTTTGTTTAAATTTTACTTTTGGACTATTTATAACTGACTTCTTCATTGACCCTCAAACCTAACGTGGTTTGTTCAGCTATATGTCCCACAGGGCTCCTGACAGTTGCAGCTCTGCATGCTCAAGAGGAGCAATTTATATAAAATTAGGTTAGGAGCTCCTATTTTACAAAATCTGTTTCACAGATGAACTATTTGGGAGCAGTACTGATTATTATTAGGCTGTCTTTCCCGAACATATTAATGTCATAACTTGAGAGTGAAAGACTGAATTATTTTTATTTTTAAATGCAGGTGTTTATTTAAATTGGAAATGTTTAATCCTCCATAATTAGACTCCAGCATACATTTGCATAAAAAATCGCAACATTAGTGAATTTCTATAATTATTAATATAACTTCATTAAAAACATTAAAATATTGCATCTTTAAGTAAATGAACTTGTGCAAGTCCATTGATTTCTCGTTCTTAAGGTTAATATTTCTGCTATTGCTTTTTGAAAGCAGTTTGTCTATTGATTTTGCTGTATGATGAATGAAATAAAAATAATGCATATTTGGTGGTAATCAGGAGTTAATCAGAAGTTTAGCTTTAGGTATTTTGAAGAATATTGAATTAGATTTCTTGCTACTTCCACATTTGTTCTTAGGAAATGAGTCAAAAATGTCATCGATCATAAATTGTGTTTGCCTCAATAATAAAACATCCCAGTTCTGTGAAGCCATATAAATAAAGGTGAAAGTGTACACAATTCTTCTCTGAGGACTTCTAGCAGTCTTGCTTCTTTCTGTAAATCCTTGAGGTACTTCATAAAGCATCATCTCTCTTAAAAGGTTTTATCCTGAAGCCCTCTGGTTTCCCATTTAGTGAATTGCCTCCTGAAGGGTCAGCTTATCTATTAGCATATCAGGTTTAAAGTACTTAATATTCTGAGTATTATCAAAATAGCTTGGAGGAAATCTCTTATAAAGCAGAGAAAGTAATCTTTTACTTTCCATCCCAACTAAGTACCAATGTGAGATATAAGATGTTGATCAGAAGTATTTAAAGGTTTTTGGGTCTGAATGCAGATTTGGGGCACACACTCTAGAGATTAGAAGGATAGTTACTTCCTACAACCAGAAAGTTGACTATATAACAGGGATAACAATTAAATTCTCAATTGGGTGGTGTATAAACAACTGATATTTTCAAACTGTTTTAGACTATTGGAATATTCTACAATCACAGATTTTGCCCATGTAAGCAGTGTCTTTATATTGGATCTTTGATATATGTGAGCAGTCAAATAGAAATGCCTGTTTATATGATCCTGTAAACTAAAAGACAAATTCAGGACAATTTGGCAAGAAAAAATCAAACATGTAATGACTATATCTTACAACAAAACTTTTAAGATAAGTATTATTTCTGGCATGTCTTCTCAAATCATGTCTACTCTGAAATACAGAATATGGCATTTGTTTCAATTACTATAACCAATCTTTATTGATGGACATTATTTGGGCTGCTTTCAGTTTTTACTCTTTTTATGATGTTGTTACACACACACACACACACACACACACACACACACACGAAGTGAGACAATTAAGTTCTCAAACTCATCCTATAACGTGCTACATACCTCATTGATGAATATCACTACAGTCACCTTCAACGTACTCCCCTTGGGAAGCTATGCACTGATGCAAGCTCCTAGTCCACCCTTCACAGCAATTTTGGAACTCTTTCTGGAATGGCCATCAGAGCTGTCATCG
>NW_017732061.1:459833-507067 GCF_001890085.2 Hipposideros armiger
TGTTTACTGACTAAAAACTCCCTCACAGACAGTGCCGTGTGAGCTGGTGCATTGTCGTGATGCAAGAGCCATGAATTGTTGGTGAAAAGTTCAGGTTGTTTTCACCTAACTTTGTCATGCAGCCTTTTCAGCACTTCCAAATAGTAAACATGGTTAACTGTTTATCCAGTGGGTACAAATTCATAATGAATAATCCCTCTGATATTAAAAATGGTTAGCAACACTGTTACAAGTTCGAGGACTTAATTGTCCGACCTTTTGTGTGTGTGTGTGTGTGTGTGTGTGTGTGTGTATACAAAGGATGCCAAAAAATGTAAATACATTTTAAGAAAAAAAAACTATTAAAATTGTAATATTCAATATATACTGATAATAAAAGATGAATACAAGTCATGTTTGACTTCTGCAATTACAAGAGATGCTCAAAGTGGTTACCGTCAGCATCCAGGCAGTTCTGATTATGGCGAACTACTTCTTGAGCAAAGTTGACCAAAGTTTCCACTTGTATACATTTTTTGACATATATATATGTGTATGTATATATATACATACACATATATATATATATATATATATATATATATATATATCTACAGGTATTTCGTGTTTGTTTTATGTGGGATGAATTTATAGGAATATTAAGTTCAAATATTAAAAAGAGCCCATATTTTCAGTATTTGCAGATAAATTTGTTATATATTTAGTCATAAAAAAGAAAAATTGAAAGCTATCTACACTATTAGAAGTAATAAAATAGTAAGTGGCCAGTGAAACAATGAAATATATATATTTCATAATTTTTCTGTGAAAATTATATATGTATATATGTGTGTGTGTGCGTGTGTGTGTGTAAATCAAGAGCTATTTTATTTTATTTTGTTTTTTTAGCTGAGCCATCCTTCCACCTGTTGGCAGCTCAGCAGCAGCTTAACTTTGAGACGGGAATCGAACCGGTGACCCTTTTGCTCAGAGCTCGCACTCAACCAACTGAGTCACTCGGCTGGCCCCAAGAGCTCTTTTATAGATCATCAATAACCAGTGAATAAATGAAATTAGAAAAAAATCCTATTTATAATATCAAGAAAAAAATATTAAATCAAAGCATTACATTTGAGGACTTTCACATCTCTAAGAATGCTAAATTTTGGCTATATTCCAAAAAATACCACTTAAATATTATCCATTCAAGGGATTAAAAAGCCTCAAAAGAAATAAAACAGTATACTTTCAATATAGTTTCCTGATGCTTTAGATGACAGTTGAAATAAATAATCTCTAATATCCTTTTGAGTGCTGTTATTTGAGAACTTTATTTTATATACTTTATTATATGTAAACATGAGGAAGCATGATTTAGAGGACTTTGAAAAGATGTATATATTAAGGAAACAGAGAGTGGAATATAAGCTCAAAATTGCCATAGGATGTATTTTTCTGCTTGAGGTGTTAAGAAACATAAGTTAGACATAATGCCATGGAATCAACAAAGTAAGATAATTTTTTGAAAATTAAATGACACTGAACACTGCAAATATATTTATTTATAATTTATTTTCAGAATGACAGTTTCCCAAGTTCATGTATTATAATTAGCAATAGATGAACAAATTTTAAACCTAAGTCTTTGCATTGTGAATTAAATTTCTGCTCATGGTAAAACCATACTCTATCATTTCCTAGATATTATTTCATTGTAATTTTCAATAAAAAATATATACTATCATTGTTCTTGATCAATATATATTCATATGGTAAATAGCGTGATGAAGAGTGACATCAGCAATATGCAAAATAGGAAGCCCTGGATCCTCCTTTCTCCCACAAAAACATTGATTCAACAATAATTCACTGACCAACCAGTTCGTGAGATATCCAGAAACTAGTTAAGAGGCTCATAGGCTCATGCACAAAATGAGTCTCTTTTGATGAGTACAGAGCCAGACACATCCTAGCTGATACGGAAATCTGAAACACCCTCTCACCAGAATCCCTGCCCTCAACAGAACACAATTCAGATCAGGAGGAATGCCAGCTTCTCCCTAGGGAGGGCAAGTTAGATCACATGTCTAATGCGCCAACTTTTCTGGAGGCTTCCAGAGCACTAACTTCTACTTTGCCAGTCTAGTAACACTGAGAGGACCTGGCTTAATGTATCTGTTTAAGGATAATGAGAAAAGAGATTGCACTTGGGCTGGCAGTCAGTGTAGCCCCTGCCCCAGGCTCAGTGCAGGAAGAGCAGAAAGGGGGCCCCTACTTCCAGCTTCCCCAGGGAGCAAGTGTTGACCCACATATCCTATGCCTCAAATTTTCCAGGGGATGCCCATATAACTGGCTTCTGTCTTGCCTGTTTTGGAGTACCAACAGGACTCAGCATACTCTAACTGCCCGGGGGCCAGTGAAAACAAAGATGGCAGTTTGATTAGTGTGCAAATAGTCAACACAGCACATGCCCCCTGAAGCAGCTCAGAGAGTACAGAACCTAGATCCCAGCTTCTCCTTAGGAAGAGAAAGAGTTTGATAGAACCTCCAAATATCTAACTTTTCTAGTGGCTGCCTTGAGGAACTGGCTTCAGTCTCTTTTGTCTTAGAGTACCGGTGGTACCTAGCATGCTATAGACACCTGGGGCTTATAGGAACAAAGAAAGTAGGTTGGACTAGAATAAAGATTTGCGACACCTCCAGGATCTCTGCCAGGGTCTGTCGGTGAGGGTCTTCTGTGTGAAGCCAGTACATACAAACTAGAAAAGATGGCCTTTTGCCTAATGCACTGACTGCAAACAAAATTTCTCAACCAAGGAAAGTCCAGGACTATATGGCTTCACTGGTAAATTCTGCCAAACATTTAAAGAATAATTAATGCTAATCCTTCTCTAATTCTTTTAAAAAGTTGAAGAGAAGGGGAACACTTTTAAACTCATTTTATGAGATCAGTATTATTCTCATACTGAAGCCACACAAAGACACTGCAAGAAAACTACAGACCAATATCCCTGATGAACATAGATGCAAGAAACCTCAACAATATACTAGCAAAACAAATTCGCCAGAACACTTTAAGGATCATATACTATTGCCAAGAGAGACTTATCCCTGGGATATAAGAATGGTTCAATATATGAAAATCAATTAATATGATATGCCACATTAACAGGATGAAGGATAAAAATCACATGATCATCTCAATAGATGCAGAAAAAGTATTTGACAAAATTCAATATATTTATGATAAAAACTCTCAAAAAATTAGGAATATAATAAATTTACCTTAACATAATACAAGTCACATATGAAAAGCCCACAACTAATACCATACTCAATAATGAAGTGCTGAAAGATTTTCCTGTAAGGTCAGGAACAAGGCAAGGATGTTCACTCTTACCATTTCTAGTCAACATAGTACTGAAAGTCCTGGCCAGAACAATTAGGCAAGAAAAAGAAATAAAACGCATTCAAAGTGGAAAGAAAACATTAAAATTATTCCTGTTTGCAGATGACATGATCTTATGTACCAAAAACCCTAAAGACTCCAACAAAAAAAAGAAAAAAAAACTAATAAACAAATTCAGTACAGTTTCAAAATATAAAATCAACATGCAGAAATTAGTTGCATTTCTTTATATTAACAATGAACAATCCAAAAAAGAAGGAAAGAATTCAATTAAGAAATCAATCCCATTTACAATAGCACCAGTAAGAATCAAGTACTTAGGAAAAAACATAACCAAGGAGATGAAAATGTAAACTGAAAACTACAAAACACAGATGAAGGACATTAAAGAAGACACAAATAGGAAGACATCCTATATTCATAGCTTGGAAGCCTTAATGTTGTGAAAATTACTTTTCAGAGCAATCTACTCATTCAATGCAATACCTATTAAAATTCAAATAAAATTTTTCCAGAAATAAAAAGAAAAATTAAATTCATATGGAACTACGAAAGACTTTGAATAAAGCTAGAGGCATCACATGTCCCAATTTCAGACTAAATGACAACAGTAGAGTAATTAAAATAATATGGTACAGGAAAAAATATAGACATAGTCCAAGGGAACATAATAGAGATCCCAGAAATAAATCCACACATAAACGGTCAACTAATCTTTGACAAGGATGACATGAATACACAATAAGAAGAGAACAGTCTCTGTAATAAATGGTGTTAGGAAAACTGGATATTCATATGTCAAATAATAAAATTGGAACTTATTTTCATCATACACAAAATCAACTCAAAATGGATTAAAGACTTAAATGTAGGACCTGAAACTGTAAAACTTTTAGAAGAAAACTTAGAGAAAAATTTTCATGACATTGATCTTGGCAACGTTTCTCAGCTTTTGTTACCAAAAGCACATGTAACAAAAGCAAAAATAGACAAGTGAGACTACATCAAACTAAAAAGCTTCTGCACATCAAAAGAAACTAATAACAGTGAAAAGTCAATCTAAGGAATGGGAGAAAATTTTTGTAAAATATGTATATGATCTGGGGTAAATATCCAAAATATGTAAGAAAATCCTATAATTTAATAACCAAAAAACCTAATTGCCCAATTAAAAAGTGGGCTAAAAACTTTAATAGACATTTCTCCAAGAAGACAAATGGCCAATGAGTATATTAAAAGACTCTCAACAATACTAATCATAGGAAAATGCAAATCAAAACCACAATGAAATATCTCCTCACACCTGTCGGAATGGCTGTTATCCAAAACCAAAACAAAAGACAAGTCTTGGCAAGAATGTGAGGAAATTGAAACCCTCATTCATTGTTAGTGAGAATACAAAATGGCGAAGCAAGTATGAAAAACATTATGACGTATTCTAAAAAAATTAAAAATCAAACTATCACGATTCAGCAATATCACTTCTGGCATTTATCCAAAAGAATTAATATCAGGATCATGAAGATATTAGCATTCCCATGCTCACTGCAGCACTACTCACAATAGCTAAGACGTGGAAACAACATAAATGTCTTTCACTGGATAAACAGATAAAAATGTGGTACACATGGGGCGGCCAGTTAGGTCAGCTGGTTAGAGCACAGTGCTCATAACACCAAGGTTGCCAGTTCGATCCCCACATGGGCCACTGAGATGCACCTTCCACAACTAGAATGAAACAACTACTTGACTTGGAGCTGACGGGTCCTTGACAAACACACTGTTCCCCAATAAAATTAAAAAAAAATGTCGTATACACATACAATGGAATATTACTCAGTCTTTACAAAAAGGAAATTCTGCAATATGTGACAACACAGATGAGCCTTTAGGACAATATGGTAAGTGAAATGTCAGTCACAGAAAGGCAAATACTGCATTTTTCCACTTATCAAAAGTATCTAAAATAGTACAAATCATGGAATAAAAAAATGGAATGGTGGTTGCCAGGGGCAGTGGGTTGGGAAGTGAAAAGGGAAGTGGGGAGTGCTAATCAATGAGCATAAAGTTATACAAGATGAACATGTTCTAGAGATCTAGGCATTGTGCCTACAGTTAACAATATTGTATTATGCATCTAACCGTTTTGTTTTGTTTTGTTTTGTTTTTTAGCTGAGCCATCCTGCCGCCTGTTGGCAGCTCAGGGGCAGCTCAGCTCAGGCCGTGAATCAAACCAGTGACCCTATTGCTCAGAGCTCATGCTCTTGAGTGAGCTCTGAGAGCCACTTGGCCGGCCCTAACAGTTTTTTTTAAGATGTTACAGCTTATGTTAAGTGTTCTTGCTAAAATAAAATTAAGATTAATGAAAAACCAAATAGAATGTCAAAGGTTAGAGTGGACAATAATCCTACCCCACCCTCCTCAAACCATCTACAATACCTAGAAACAGACACTTTCAACTCATTTAGTTATTTTTACCCACTATTAACTTCCATATTTATAAATAATATGTATACTACTATAACTGATTTTAAAATTAGATAATATGCATTGACTTTCAAGAAAGTTGAATGAGATGTTAGCTCTTATACACCCTTCTTCATGTCAATTCCAAACCCCTTAAACTTTTTTCTTCCTCTATTTTTTTCAATATAATAGTTTTACAATTTTTTGATGAAATCATTTAGTGTTTTCATTACTGTAACCATGTAAATCTGTTTCACAGTTAAGCCACTTGAAGAACTCTAATTATATTTCTTCTTTTTGTTCAACTTGTGTATTACATGAAGTTGTTTATTCTGTTTCTTTTGATTTAAAATATATCTGTTGGTTTTTTTTTATGTGCCTATATGTAAAACAGACTGGAAATGTTCACTATGCATCTCGATCTGCAAGAAGGGATATGCCACGGCATACAGTAACGACAGCATCATGGTTTTCATTTCCAATGCAAGTAAAGTGATGCTCAGGTTGATGCAACAAAGGCCTCTACCTTATATGGAGCAAGAAATGCCATATGTTCAACCTGGATTCAGACAAAGAAGAGGCACCTGAGATGCAATTGTGAGAATTCACTGGACACTGGAATGCTTCAAAGAATTTCAGGGAAAGGTTAGTCCATATTTTATAGACCACAGTAAAGTCTTTACTCTGACCATGGAAAGCAATGGGTTGCTCTAAAAGAAATGGGTGTGACTCAGCACATGATTGTCCTAATGCATGACCTGTACTATGGACAGGAAGCCACCATCAGGACAGAATATGGAGACAGAATGGTTTCCTATAGGCAAAAGTGCCATACGAGGGTGCATTTTATCTCCCTATTTGTTCAGTCTGTATGCAGAATATATCATAGGAAAAACTAGGCTAGACTCAGAGGAAGGAGGAGAGAAAAATCAGTGGAAGAAATATTAATAACTTAAGATATACAGATGATACCACCTTATGGGCAGAAAGTAGTAATCATTTGAAACAACTTCTGAAGAAAGTGAAAGAAGAAAGTACCAAAGAAGGACTGTATTTGGGCCGGCTGAGTGGCGCGATGGTTAAGAACTGGCTTGGGACACCAGAGGGCCCCGGTTCGGATCCCACATATGAGGGCCAGTGACACTGCCCTCTACAGCTAAGATGCTGAACAACAGTTCAACCTGGAGCTGGGCTGCTGGGAGTCGCCGGCAACGGTGTAGGCTGCAGCCCCTGTGGCAGTGGGTTGCCATGGGCTACCATATGTAGCCAGCAGCCAGCGTGAGCGGCCAGCGGCCGCAGTGAGTGGCTGTCCAGAAGCCGGCGACTGATGGTCTCGCCCGGGAAGAGCGCAGTGATGGTGCCAACTTGGGCCAGTGAAGAAAAGTCCTCCACAACTAGACTGAAGAACAAAGCAACAGCAACTTGTCTGTTCCCCTTCCCCCAATTCCCCAATAAAAATCTTTAAAAAAAAAAAAAAAGGACTGTATCTGAATACCAAGAAAAGAAAAATCATGACTACAGGAGGAATGCGCAACTTTAATAGACAATGAAGACACTGAAATTGTTAAAGATTTTGCTTACCTAGGTTTAGTCATCAATTCTAATGGAACCCGCAGCCAAGAAATCAAGAGAAGACTGAGACTTGGAAGGGCAGGAATAGAAGAATTAGGAAAGGTCACCAAGAGCAAGATGTGTCATGAGAGACCAAGGCTAGGATCATCCACACTCTCGTACACCCAATTACTTCATATCGAGGCGGAAGTTGGACAGTGAAGAAGACTAATAGGAAAAAAAAAAAGTCATTTGAAATATGATGTTGGATGAGAGCTCTACAGAAACCCTGGACCACCAGAAAGATGAACAAGTGAGTCCTACAGCACATTAAGCCTGAAACTTTCATGGAGGCCAAAATGAAAAAACTGAAGCTGTCCTACTTCGGGCACATCACGTGGAGGCAGGGTTCTTTGGAAAAGACAATGATGCTGGGAAAATAGAAGGCAGCAGGGAAAGAGGAAGATCAAACAGGAGATGGACTGACCCCATCAAAGCCATAGGCATGAGTGTGCAGAAGCTGAGCAGGGCTGCTGAGGACAGGACATGGTGGGCATGACCCACTCACAGGGCTTCCGGGAGCCGGAGCTGCTCGACAGCATGTAACATACACATCATCTAAAACATCCGAGAGTATCTGACACATAGTGACTTTTTGTAACAAAACAAGTTTTTGGACCTCACTTTAACACTTTTAAAGCATTTTATGCATGCTATCACATTTGTGGCTCAAAATGAACACATTCACTGTGTAGAGCAGATCTGTTTTATAGAGAAAGAAACTAAAAGCTTAGCTGGATGAAAGTCAATTTTCCAAGTAACTAGCAAGTGACAGAAGCAATTCTGGCCGTGGAGTTCTTGAGGCCAAATCCTTTGTCATGTCCACTGTAACACAGCTGATTCTCAGCAGAATATTTCTCCCTTTTCTGGCAGATTTCCTCATTAGCTGTAACTGCCAGTACTGGTCTCTGAGGCATCTCATCATCTGCACTTAATACATCAGGGAGTTCATGTTATGCACCAAATAATTCTCTGTGTGTGATTCTATTGGCAACGTAAGAGACTCAGTGATTAGCCTGACTGTGATGCTTGAGCATACCGAACGCCCTGGAAATTGCAACGGACAAGTTGATTGGAATGAGGTTCTGGACTGTAATGAGTATCACTATGTACAAGGCCTTCCCTGGGAATAGAATGGTTATTCATAAAGAACAAGAGCTCAGTGACTGTACACTGTCCTGTCAAGTACTCAGAGAGCTGATCACCATTGACCGAGAATGAATAAAAGTATTTAAAGCAACTACCATTAAGTATCAAGTCATTTTCTTCTTTAGAAATGGAATGTATCAGCTTAGCAGAGAAGACAGGTGTTTACCTCAATCACTGGGAAAACCAGCTGTGCTGGCATTGGCTTGTGCAAATCTGAGCACTCTCGCTGTCGCCACAACAGGAGTGTGTTCCCTACATGAGCGCCCAGCCCTGTCTATCTAGATTTTGCCCATTCTTTAAGAACCAGGGCTTGTTCTCAGTTCAACTTATAGGCTTCACCAAACATAAGCAATACAGACTGAGTCCTAGAAGGTTAAATCATATTACACTACTGGTTGTCGATTTTATTTACCTCAAACCAAACAATTTTAGATGTTTCAAAGTAATATGTTTTCTCTGAACTCAAAATTTATTATCCTTTCCAAACTGTTGGGATTCAAGAGATCTGAGAATGCTTTGCAAAGTTATTAAATAACCATCCCCTAATGTCCAAATCTCTAATCTCTAAAGTATAACACATACATAAAATTATCTACATGTATATGTGTGTGTACCCATACATACGTGTATGTCGTGTGGTGTGTGTGTGTGTGTGTGTGTGTGTGTGTGTGTGTGTGGAGAGAAAGATCCTAAGATAGTGTTTGGTATATATATAAAAACTTTTTCCCCCTTCTCATTAATTTATAATGTTTCAAAGACTGTAGTCTATTTTAGGATCTCTATTCATATTCTCTTATTTCAGCCTTAAAGCCTTGAGAGTTAATCATTATTGCACCTATTATAGAGAAAAAAAAATCGGTTCAGAAACCCAAGTGACTTGATCAAATGCATGCAAGTAATAAACAATTTTGTCAGGTCTCAGCTCCTAGTCCATCTAGCTCCAAAAATCCCTCCTATGTCTATTATACCTCGATATCCAATACACCTCTTTAATACTTCTCAAACTTATTTTCACATATAAACTCTATATAAATTAATTCAGGACAGATATTTATCACATACCTATATGCATCCTCAGAGGGTAAAATGCATATGTACATCATATTAGGATAAAACCATGCTATCTCTGATATTACCTTTGCAATGCAAACTGTGAATCGTAAGTTAGCGTCTGGTTATTGTATGAGAATGTGAACCCTGCAATCTATGCACAAATGAAACCAAAATATGATTGTCATCTTGTGACAAGATCCCTGGCGATTGTTTCAGATTATAACATTCCAATCAAAATACCTCCTCCTATGATGTACTGATGTTTGTGTGCAAATGCCGAGCGGGATGTTTACACTACAGAGGGATAAGCGTTTCACGTTCCACATTTAGGGTCTTTCTGGGGGGCAGCTACTCTATGAAAATTTATACATTCCTTGACATCATCTTTAATCTTTTCCACCTTTTAGATTTGCTGCTCTCCTTTTTCCACCCAGCTAGGGGGAAATGTAGAACTGAGAGCTTTCGGCCTAATATGAACCTGAGAATTCAATTACTTATCCCATGAAGGGCAAAGATCAGCTATAGGTCGGAGACGGGAGGGATCTTACTACAAATACCAGTAGCTGCATCTTGGGGCTTTCTGATTATGCTGACGTTAGTAATTAGTGTTAGTATAGCAGTGTGTGAAGGGATTTGGGATTTAAAAAGGGCTTTTGGTATGTAGCACAGAATCTTAACCCTTCAAAATCAACCGATCTCTTTAGGTTTTTGACTGTTAATATAGGAAGATCTATCTAAGTACAACCTTTGCACATTTCTAGAAATCATGCAACAGCCACTCAGGAATAGATGAGCTATTGATCTATGTGAAATGTCACTTGTAAACATTGAAGGGAAGGAAAATGGTACATAAAAATAACCTCTTTTTTTTTTTTTAATCTACACCCATTCTTTTTTTTTTTTTTTTTTTTTTTTTTTTTTTTTTNCTACTCAGCTCGGGCTGACTCGAACCGCTGTTGCTCAGAGCTCAAACTCTTGAGCGAGCTCTTAACCAACTGAGCCACTCAGCCGGCCCTGTCTACACCCATTCTTACTTCAACATTATCACTGCTAATTGCCCAGGTGAAATGCTGCCCACTAAATTGCCCAGCAGACACTGCTCATCATTCATCACTGGCTCCAATTTCTTGTTTGCAATAATTAAATAAGGTATCATCAGAAATGTGACAAACATGACTTCTAGTTCCCTTCGTTCCACATCTCTAATTTGAATACCTGCTGTGTCTCAGCACTTAGCCTTGTGTCATTTAATATGCTAATATATTTAAAAACAGGCTCTTTGAAAGCAATTTATTTGAAATGGGGGAACACCACAATTAAAAAATACAACCAAAATGTAGACTTCATTTGTGTTTGGCCCTGGTGACAATTCCTCTTGATAGAAAACAAAGTTATACATATAGTGCAAAACTACGATTGAATTATGGTATGTACTGACCCGCTAGTTTTGAAACAAGCTACTGGTTCTCTAATAAACAGCACTGTATAATAAACATATTCTTTCCAATTTGGCTCACCATAAACTACAGTAAATAAATTTCTGGTACTGTTTTCTATTTGCTTGGAATAACAATTGCAATACTGCAGTCAATTCTTTCATTCAACAAACAGCGATTGAGTCATTATTCTTTGCAAGGAACTGTGCTGTTTTCTGGGTTTGCATTAGTTTGCATTAGTTTAAATATAAGTAATATATTAGTTATATTCTAATATAACTTATATTCTACAAGGAGGCGTGATATATTAAAGTAATTATTTAATCAAAATTAGGATAGTCTATATCAATTAAAGATATGTATGGAGTACACTATATACTAGGTACTATTCAGAGAACTTGGGCTACATCAATGTTCAAAACCTTCAAAGATTTTTATTGTCATTAGATTACATTCTAGTGGAGAAAGACAAACTATAATCGCCTTTGAAGAGGAGGGAAGTGAATGTAATAACTGTTTTTGGGACAGTGGGATAATGAAACTTTCTCGACTACCATGCAGGATTGTTGGGCAGTATTAGGTGCCTGTTTGAGATTAATGGTCATGAATGTAAAGTGAGACTATAAGTCTATAAGTTTGAAGATTTTTCTTTTGCCCTGTTTAGCTTCCCAATACAACAATGGAATAGATGGGTGATTGGGTTTAATTAGGATGGTCGATTGAATTATGGCTAACACCCTTCCACATTCATATCACTGAATTATAAATCCACATCCTTGTGTACACTCATTGTAGGTAGAAAGTATTTATCCAGTCTTTGAGATTTTGGGGCTTGGTCATGTGACTTGCTTTGTCCAATTGGATAACACACATGACATTACCAGAGATTTAAATTGTGCTTTCACGAGTGCTGCTGCTCGTTTGCTTGCCTGGTCTTCCTTGTGGGAAGAACACGAACCTGGTTACCGGCTCGTTCAGAGGACTAGAGATGCATCGAGCAGCCCTGGGCAGAATTTACCACTGAGATCCACTCAGCCTATATCCATCCAATTTTAGCACATCTGCAAATGCGTTGATGAGAACAAATTGTTGTTTTAAGTTCTTTTGGGATGGTTTCTTATGAGAATTCTGTGGCAATAGCTCACTAATAAATTGAGTTGGAGGTTAGCTAAGGGAAGTGTGACAAAAAATGTGGTAAGAGACTTAAAAATGGTTGTAGAAAGATGAACTGAGCAATTTCAGCTGAGTAAGAAGAAATGTATGGACATTAATCGGCGTGAGATAAATCATTCAACAAATAAATTTTGCTATCTGCAATCTCAAAGGACATTGCCAGATAGTTTGGGAGAATCTCATGATTAACACATTCTCTCTCTTCCCAAAAAAGTTTTGGTGTAGTTGGAGAGGCAAGTATCATTTTCTCTTTCCTGTTACCATTGCAGAAAAGTGTGAATTGTGTTTAAACTAACTTTGAATTCCTTAAGGGCACCCACTGTCCCCAGTTCCTAACACAGTTCTTAGCACATAACCAGAATTCAATGCCTATTTATTGAATGAATCAATAAATCAACCAATCATTCAATTAATAAATGAGAGAGAATGATAAAAGTTATGTTTCATTTATAATTTAATCCTTGCTGCTAAAAGCAGTTTTAGTTTAATCCAATTTAATATAACGTATATAACATGATGATAATCGCAGATATGTTGTGAAACCAAGGCAAAATTCAAAAAATGAAAGCAATTAGACAAATGAGCAAATATCTCCTACTGTCATACTAAAATAAATTTTACTTAAGCACTTATATAAAATAATTGTCTGCAAGTATTTTTTCTCTTTGGTTAACCATTGAACATTATGAATAAAATGAAATAACTTCTGTATTAGATACATCATTTGCAAATTCAACAGAAATAAAATGTTGAAGAGCTTCTTGCCATCCAAAACTCTCTAAAACATTAAACTTTCCATTAACTGTCAAACAATGACAGCTATCCTCCCTGTAAAAATTTGAGACAAATTTACAATAATGAGTGTCTTAAGCTGTGTCAGTACATGACATTTTAAAAGAGCACTCTTTACAACTTAAGAAAGAATGTTTCCAGTCTGACAAAAGCAGTTTTTTTGTTTGTTTGTTTTGTTTGTCTTGTTTTTAATGACAGGAAAGTTTGAGAGCTGGGGAGAATGAGATGTAAGAAAGGCAGGGAGAGGGGGGTATTTCAAAAGCACTTAACCAAAAAAGTCTAAAATGTGAAGCTCTGTGGTCTTGGGTGAATCATTTAATGTCTTTGATTTTCTCATTACCCTTATATCATAAGGTACAGGGACTGGATCGGTGATTCCCAATGTCCTTTGAAGGTCTAAGAGTGCATGATTCTCGGATCCGTCTCTAGGATTGTAACTAAGTAATGGCAGGGACACGTTCCTCCTTTCAAGGTTAAGCTAGGAAAATTTAATTTAATTTAAATGTAAAGACCCTTTTTTTAACATATTAAAGAAGTTATGAAATATCTAGAGGGTTTGATTTTTAATAAAATCACAGGTAAGTTCTATGGGAGAGCCACAGAAAGGCCTTGCTGTAGTGGTGCCATTTGCCTTAAGAAGATATAAACTTATTGGCAAACCTCACCTTAGATCCCAAAAGCAAAATGTTTATATCTAAAAAATATTCTTCTATCTAATATTTAAGGTCGTTCCTATCCCTCGAGTTCGCAAACACTTTGATCTCTCAGACAGCCCAACTGAGAGCTCGGTTTACTGTTCAGTCCCAACCTTCTGGACCCACCTCCACATTTTCAATCGTGAACTAAAGAAGGAAATTTACCACAATCTGGATAATGCTAGTTGTTTCTGAGCACACACAACCCTTACACCCCTCAAAATTACCATCCAGCTCTGCAATCACATACCACAAAGCAATCGGTCAAATGTCTTATCTTTATTACTCTGAGAAATAAGAATATGAAGTCATAGTTTTTCTCTATGTGGTAGCTTTCAGATAAGTCTGCAATTTGGCTATGCTCCCTTCTTTTGAATCTAGACTAGCCTTAGTCACACACGTGTAACTAACAGAATGCATTAGAGGTACCACTGTTGCCTTCCAAGCCTAGGAAGGAAAAGGCCATGCATTCTACCTCGTTCTCTTGGGCCACTTGCTCTTGGGCAATTTGTCTCAAAATGTGGCCACTGTGCTTGAGAAGCCCAGGGTACATTATGAGACAACGTGTAGGTATTCCAACTCACAGGTCCAGGTGAATCCGGCCTTCTAGGCACTCTAGCCATGTGCCAAATATGTGAGTGAAGAAACGTCTTGATGATTCCTGGCCTCAGACATCAAGTCACCGCATGCCTTTGAGTCTTCCCAGCTGAGGCCCTGGAAATCATGGAGCCAAGCCAAGCACTCTCTAAATTTCTGTTCCATAGAGACTGTAAGTAAGCACAGTAAAATTGTTTCATGCCACTAAATTTTGAGCATTTTGTCACACGACAGTAGTAAACGCATGAACTCCAACTTTGTTTTAGCTGTCCTCAGCTCCAGATCGCCATGATATGCCCTGCCTAGGCTTCAAGTTTCCATCAAAGACTATCTGTCTTCTCCAGGGGTCTATACATTTTTGGGCAGTCTGCTGGGAGCTCCCCTTCGGCCTTCTCTTCGTAAGCCAGTCACATCATTTGACATTCATTATCCCCTCATAAACTGGAATTTTACTAAATATTGTGGAATTCTACACCAAACCTCAAAGATCTGAATACCATACACTTGATAACAGAAGTTGGAATTCTTTCTTTCCCATATATAGCCTTATATTCAGAAAGTATGATAAACATCAGTTTGCATTCAGATAAATGTCCCTTTAATAAAAATAATACAATTTAATAGACATTGAAAAAGAAATGAATACTTTTTTGTGTGTGTATAACAGAGCATTCAAAGGTATTGTGCCTTCATCCTTCCCAAGCATTGAATAAGCTGGGCGTATTAGTGCATTTTGAACTCATTTCTGATTCTATTTTTAATATGAGACTTGCTAAAAATTATTAGTGGTATATCTCAATAGCAACATTTAAGAAAGACTAAAATACAATAGGAAGGGGACATAAATGCCATTTTGTGACAAGTGATTCATTGATCATTTAATTTTTACAAAAATTTTCCCAAAATATTATTATTTTATTTTATTTAACCATCAAGCAATCTGAAACTCAGAAAAGCTAAATGACCTTCTCAAATGAATCCAGTAGTAAATAGGGAACCCTGCACTTAAATCCTGGACTTTCTAATTCAAAGTGGATTGTCACTTTGTGAGGGGTGAAAAGGATAACTATTGCATTGTTTTGTACACCTGAAACTAATAAAAAAAAAAAAAACCCCAAAGTGGATTACACATTATAGAGCAAGAAAGCTTATAAGGGGTTAGACAAAACTTAAGGTACAATATGATCTCTATGTCCTTGGCAGAGACAAGATAAATGCAATTATGAAGCATTTAACATTTATTAAGAGCTTTATTGTGTTATGCCTGCTACTAAAAGCATTCTTAGATTATCTCAGTTTTACATATGAGGAAACTGAGATTTAGAAAACTAAAGTGACTCCACCAAGATCATAGAGCAGGTGAGTTGGGGAAATAGGGGTCAAACCCAGGCAGTCTCACTCTAGAGCAAAAGCCTTAATGCTGTGCTGTATTCTACCCCTGGTCCTAAAAACGAAGGAGAAAAAGAAATGAGCTTTCAGCTTTGTTAATAATTTTAGTATACACAGATGTAATCCATTGTTAAAAACCATGCTCTTCAAAAAGACATATTCTAAGCATGTCTCACACAACTGCCTTTCTTATCTGTTTAATTGATTCGATTAATATAATCAACATTCACTTTGCTAATTGCAAGATGCAAAAGGTGCTAGTTTAGTATAAAGGGATTTTAAGGTCTCATGGTTTTTCTTCCTTCTTTCTTTCTCTTACAAGAAAATCCTGATCTCACCTTGCTGCACACGTTACAAGTTCACTGCTAAGCAACGCTGTGGCATTTAAAATGATGGATTACAAATTTTCCCATCATGCTAAAGAATTAAGAGCAGGCAAATGTAATTAATTATGGCTGATTTGAATCAGAGGATTTATTTAGGTATTTTTAATTAATTAAATATGCAGATTCTCTAAGACAGTGCTTCTTATTCTTTTGTAACTTCGGAGTGTTTGCTCAAGAAATTCTCTGGGCAAGGTATTATTTTTATGTTTCTCATACATATAACACTGTTATAACATTAAGCATAATATTTCAAATCCAGGCATATTCCCATGCTTTTCTTGACAATCCCTCCCCACCCCCCACCCTCAGCATATGCACGCACACACAGACACACACACACACTCTTCTACTTAAATTCCTGCTAGAAAACCTGGGCAGTTCCTCTAACAGCCTCACTGCTTCCCTGACTCTCCCCCCACATCACCTTGCTGAAGCCTTACTTCCTCTCAACTCTGCCCACCACACCTGCTCATCATGAGACAGGATTTCTAAGAATCTTCCAGTATTTGAGCTCCTCACTAATATTAAAAAGAGCATATGTAGCCACAATTTCATCCACTAAATAATAGGATGAAATTATTTAATGGATGAAATTGTTCCTTTATTCATTCAGGGAGAAATGAAAATAAAAAATAAAAACAACGAAAGTAAAACATTCAAACTCCATTTTCTTTGTGTTTCTTTTACCAAAGAAATTGGCAACATTCCTGCTAAGGGTTGTTACTTCTAAACAGACTACAGTGCACCTCAACGGGCTGCAAAAAACAAACAAAAACCTGCAAAGGGGGACTCCCTTTGTTTGCCTGTGCAGAAAATAGGCCCCTCCGTTTTGCATGCCCTGTTTTGTACAAATAACAAATAATCTCATAGAATGGTAGCTTATGAGTGTGGGGATGAACATCTGTAAAGCAGGCTGAGGGGTCCTCGACACCATTCTCATGGCTGAGATGCGTTAGAAAGACCCAGAATGCAGTGAAGTCACATGCTCCTTTGAGGGAGGAGAAAAGGGCAAAAAGAGGCTACCTGTGGGGTGTAGGTGGCATTCTGGGAAATCCTGCCATAGTGAAAGGGGTGAATGAGTGGGAAAGAAGTCTCAGCAGAGGTGTTGGAAGGGACAGCCCATCTGTGTGAGGAAACAGTTCTTGAGGTGGCAGGGCTAGAAGTGGGCGCTGACAGAGTGTCACGTCCTGCGTGGCATGGGCAAATGGGACACGAGAGGGTGACGCAGATTGAATAAGTACACAAGAGACAAAAGTCAGATAAGAGCGAGGCCAAGGGGCATCAGCCTCGAGGACTGGGCTGAGCCCCGAATCAGGTCTTCCTATGGCTTTTATTGAGAAAATTTCAAAGGAAGTGAAACTAATTTATTCAAAGATCCATGTGCTACGTGCCTTAAGGCTGTTTTCCATTAACCAGCTCCCATTGTGCTCCAATATGTGCTATGCCTTCACACATCCTACACGAACCCCTGGACAGCGCCATTCTGCCATGTCCTGTACAAATAAAGGGAGATGACCGATATCATTCCATGGGCCTCAGCGTCCCCAGACACTCCCTAGAGGAAGCTTTACCGAGATCGGTCCATCGGGTCTCAGCGTTCCGAGACACTTCCTCAGGACCTCGTTAGGTCAGGGGTTAGTAAGGGGGGGGGGCAGTCGTGGAGGTAGCTGTAAGGCAACAACAGAGAAAAAAAGTAAATCCTACTGCTTCCCCTGGAGTTTCAGAATAAGCTGAAATTGGTCCCATGAAGTGACTCACATGTAGTTTTTGACGGGAATTTTCAAGCACAGCTCTGTATGTTTCAGCCTGGGTTATTCTTTTATATTCTCTAATCTCAGTTACTTTATTTGTGAAATAGGAATTATTGTATTATGCCAAATTTATAAGATCACTATGAGGATTAACTGAAATAAAATTACACATGGGTATTGCATAGTACTATAATGAGCACATGAGAGATGTTCATTAAGTAATGATGATTTTCATCATAAACAAGAATGTTGCCTGGAGAAGGCGTCTGTAGGATAATTGTCATGGCTGTGGCCACTAGGAGCACAAAACATAAAGAATTCAGGTGTTAGAAAGTGAGAAAATGAAGAAATGTCACATTAAGTATTTTGCTTAGTCATGTATCATATGATAGAGCATATATGGTTACAGGGTAAAACACGGCTAATAGTAACAGTTAATAATAATTCCTGCCATTTTGAAGCACAAACCACGTGATAGGCATTGTCCTCTATTGTTTCCCAATGATTACATCAACATATTTTCCTGTTTTGGGGACAGTTACCAAAGGTGAAAATGAGGGTTTGCATTCAAATAGCTTCACACATACACAGACACACAGACACACAGACACACACACACACACACACACACACAGACACACACACACACACACACACACACACACANACACACACACACACACACACACACACACACACACACGAAATAATTTCCTAAAGGCCTTTATACTGGTGTGATAATATATTGGGGTTGTCGGGAAAGTCATGATGTGTTTTTTCTACGTTTTTCATTGCAAAAATGCGTCATGACTTTTCCGACAACCCAATAGATAGCCTTTTGGCTAGGCCTTTTGGCTTGGGCAGTTGTGACCTGTCTTCACATAACTGAGAGCAAAGAACAACAAATGTCACACATTTCATATGTAAAGGGTCCCCACCCTGGTTATGCAGAAGAAAATCTGTGCTAGATTTGCTCCTGCTTGGAGCTGGAGCAGGGAATGGAGTGAGAAATGGAAGTTGGGAGTCATAGTGTGGGAGGGGTTCCCATCCTTAGGTTATGGGGGTAGCTAAATACATGATGCCTGACACTGGACAGATGAGATTAACAGCACTGTCTTAGTTACACAAATTTACAGCCCAGGAGATGAGGACACTGCCCCCCCATACAGGGCCACACAGAGGTTCCACTCAGGAACAGCATGATAGGTAGGGTCTGCGGGAGGCAGACATTTTACTGGGATGTGAGCCCTGGTTTCCACGCGAGAGTGTGACTAGATTATTTGAAAAATTCTGCAGACTGGCAGGGATTGAAACCCACTTTTCAGGGATTATCAGGGACTGTGCCTGGTCCCCTTGATGAGAAGGGTTGTTTGGCAAGGGGATTTTATCTGTGGGAGCAGCGTGGGGGGAGAGTTTGTGGATAGGCTACTTGAGGCCCTCCCGGTTTTGCTAAATATCGTGATAACTGGCCTTACTCTTAGACCTTGCTCCATTGAGTTTAGGAACCTGGAGTCCAGAGGCATTGAGTGTGAACCTAAAATCACACAATGAGTGACAACGGCAAAGCTGTGACATGAGGCCTCTGACTCCCTGTTTTCTTTCTGTATTAGTTCTTAATTTATATATTGCTCGCTTTACAAATTGCTTTCTAAAGCAATCTGTATACCACTTGCTTTCAAAAAAGGTTGGTAATGACGTTCTATAAAATATGCATGATCAATGAGATCACCAAAACAGATATAGAGTGCAGACATGTGAGAAATTACATGGTATAAAAGATTTTTCCCATATATACCGTGAAATTAATGTCGCAAAGCTCTAGAGACCCTACCTCACACAGACCTTTTCTAAGGCCCTAGAAAGTGCTCTAAAGAAAAATGTCTTTGTCTGGTCATGTTTTTGTCAAATTTGCAAAAAAAAAAAATATATATATATATATATATTTTAACCATAATCAAATTATGACTGCTTTCTATTTCCATTCCAACTCCTCTTAAGCCACACTGTTTGTCATTATGTGCAATTTTGAGGTCCCGCCGAGGGGAGGTTAATCTAGATACATTTAGCACAGGTTTAGTGAGGCATTCTGTACCTGCACTTGTATCTATGCATAACTACATTAGCTGCCCCAGTATAAAAATGGCTCCTTGGACTTCTACCGCTCATGGTCCCAAAAAACCTGGCAAAATGATATTAAGGTGAAGGGTCAAAAGTTGTATTGCAGTAACAATATGTCCTACAGTGTGTGGCATATGAGTAACAGAGTGGAGACAGGGTTTGAAATCTATAGAGCAAGAACTTGGGAGATTTTTTCCACGTCTCACATTTCACATTTTTGCATTCATTTTTGGTGGTCCCTCTTCCTGGAATTCCACTCTATCTTACCATAATTCTTTCTTCTACCACTGATTTGTTTAGGTTGAATTTCACTCAATTCTTTAAATAGTTCCTCAAAACTTACCTCTTTCTTAAAATTGTTCTTAACAGGACCCTTCACCTGCATATTATGACACCACCCTCCTTTATATTAATGTTGGTACTATTTCCTTTTTATACATAAAATAAATATTAGTACCACTATATATTTATATATCAAAAAATTAAATATAATTATTTTCAAAATAACATTTAAAAAAATTTAGAGTTTACCTGTCAGAATATATTAAGGTATATGCTAAAAATAAGATAAATTTCAATAGGTTAAAATAAAAATGTTATTCTTTGTCATGTTACAAGAAAGAGAGTGTGTATTCATGAAAAGACTGAAAATTGAAGCTCAAATTTAGCTTGTACTACTTAATAACTGTAACTTTGTTAGTTTGCATTATTTGACTATTCTGGCTTTCTGTTTCAACATCTGTAAATGCGGATTGTAAATCTTAGGTTGCATGATTGTTGTGATGATTGAAACTAATGTGTGAAATGAACCTAATATTATGCCTAGTACATCCATTAAACGAATGATAAATGCTATTATTACTATTAATCATTCTTAACAGTTTCATCTTAATTGGCTAATGAAATAATTTTAAAGGCACATCTTTTTTTTAATTAGGCATGTCTTATAGACATTTTTCTAATATAAATAAAAAAACAAATGAATTTATACAATCAAAATAACTTAAACCTATGTGTCATTTTATAGTATACAAAAATTTCCATATGCAATATGTCATTTAAACTCCATTAAACCTTAAAACCAACCTGTTAAAAACATATCAGTAAAATCTCTTTTAGAGACGAGAAAAACATAGCATTGAAGTGGGCAGAACATTCATTTCCAAAGATGTCTCTCTACTAATCCTTCGAATCTCTGGATATGCTAGTTTACATGGCAAAAAAGATTAAATTTTAGATTTCACAATGAAGTAAGGTTGCTAATCAGCTGGTCTTAAAACAGGGAAATTACCCTAGGTTATCTAGGGGTGCTCTATGTAATCACAAGTATCCTTAAAAATGGAAGATAATCAGAAGAGATTGCCAGCAAGGTGGCAGCAAGAGTAGAAATTGGCCTGCCATTTCTGTTTTTTTGGGTTTTTTTTTAATATAAAAATTTATTTGAGCCAAAAAGAGGACACACCTGGAAGCAAGATCTCAACAAACTAAGATAAATGCTTCCGGTTTGACGTTTCTGATTATAAAGACAGAGGAAGGAACTCATGAGCCAAAGAAAGTTGGTGCATCGAGAAGCTGCAATAGGCAAGGGTCTTTCTAGAGTCTCCAGAAAGACGTAGTCCAGCCAACAGCCCAATTTTAGCCCTGTGTGTCCCATGTGAAATCGATGACCTTCAAACTGTAAGGTAATAATGCATGTGCTTTAAGCCACTAAGGTTGGGAAAATTTATTGTAGCAGAAATAGAAAACTAATACAAATGTTGTTACTTGGAAGTGGGGTGCTTCTGTAACAAATACTTAAACAATGTAGAAATGTTTTGAAGTTGGACAATGAACAAAGGCTGGAAGAATTTTGAGGAGCATGAGAGAAAAATCCTAGATTGCCTTGAACAGACTATTAGTGGGAGTGCCAGCATAGATATGAATGACTCTCTCAGTCAGGCCTCAGGGGGAAATGAGGAGCATGGCTAGAAAACATTTAACATCTTAGAGAATGCCTACATTGTTATGAAGAGACTCTCAATAGGAATATGTACACTCAGGGTGTTGCTGGTAATTCCTCAGATGGAAAGGAGAAACACATTATTGAAAATTGGAGGAAAGGGATCCGTGTATACAGTGGTAGAAAGTTTACGAGTATAAGTTGGTTCCTGCATTTATGTGGAAAGCAGACTTATAAATGAAGAACTTGGATAGTTACCTGAGGAGATTTCCAAGAAAAAAGTGAATATGTGTACTAGTTTGGTTTTTTGTTTTGTTTTGTTTTGTTTTCTGCTTATAATAAAAGGCAAGAGAAAAGAGATAGATTGAAGACAGAACTCCTAATGAACAAGAGAACAAAGACTTGAAGATTAGGAAAACCCAGATTGCAAAAGATGCAAAAATTAAGAGATTTAACTGTCAGGAAAGCATGTGCTAGAGGAAAAAACTGAGAGTATGGCAGGCAATCTTTTGCTGACATCTCAAAAAATCAAATGGTCAGAGTACTCATACAAAGGACTTTTTTTAAAGGTTAGCAGGTGACTCAGAGCTCCCCAGCTATCTCCATAAAAGCCAAAAATAGAAATGAGATTAGCTTGGAAAGATCAGAGAAGCCTCTCACCTAACATATAGGAGGACCTCAAGGTTCTTGAGAATGTTCTATCAGCAGAAACATGGCCAACTGGACTGAAGAGGGCAGAGAGCACAAATGAAAGATTATTGACACCCTTCCAAGATTTGACGAGTAAAAAACATGCTGATAGAACTACCCAACTACAACTACATGCTACCGCTTATGAAAAAGGAAAAATGACTCAGAGGGTGGAGCCACAGTCCCAAAAGCTAGAGCCAAGATCACAGAAACCCAAAAGTTTTTTTTGGTTTGTTTGGGTTTTTTTTTGTTTATTTGTTTACTTTTATGGCTAGCTTACTCAAATGAGCCAACTGTAATTACAATAATCTTCCAAAGTAGAAGAGGGAGGCAGAAGAAGGACATTAAAAAAAAAAATCTGACATTGAAAAAATGGTCAGAGAAATGCTATGTTGCTGACTTTCCATTAGAAAATGGAAGGGGATCATTAGCTAATAAAAGCTGAACCTATAGAAACTGGAAAAGACAAGACCCTTTCTAGAGCCTTCAGAAAAAATGTAGCCTTTGCTGGAATCTTAATTTTACTCTGAGTCTCCTATCAGACGTCTGACCTCCAGAAGGAAATATAATAAATTTGTGTTATGTAAGCCTCTAAGTTTGTGATAAATTGTTGCAACAGGAATAGGAAACTATTAGAAGCATAGACAGTGACTAATGTGTACAAAAATGACAGCAAAAGAATGAACTGATTTTAAATCTAAGGTATTCCGCTTTGATCAAATTATTTTTCTATTTTGTTAATGTAAATTCTTTATTTATATTGTTCCTACTGTTGTAATCCTTTAAAGGAGATGCTGAATTGAATTGAAGCTTTCTTTGGTGGCAGGATGGTATCCATTCTTGTAGTTACTTTTAAGGAAAATAAATGAGCCCTAAAATTTCTGAGGAACGTTCTCTGAGGTCTATCAGGTTTGGTGTTTGAGCCACCCTGCATTTATGCATTTCATTTGTTTGAACTTGCAGGTAACGTTTCTTTTAAAAAATAAATCACATGCATAAAGATAAAAGTTGGAAAAAATGTTGCATTATTGAACTAAGGTCCAGTTCTATGTCTCTTTTCTACATTGTAATGAGTTGTCTGCTGTCACTCATTTATTGTCTGATGACTGCCTTCAGCATAGCTCGTCTAGCTACCCTCCAGCTTCAATTTTTGAACTACTGTAGTCCAGGAAACTACATTAGCACACTAACTGCATAAGAGTCCAAGTTCTGAGTGAGAGCGTACAAAAGGAGGCCATGTTTTCAGGAGATTTTAAATATACTCACAGTTTTTCACACACACGTCAAATAAATTCAGTGACCATTTTTGTGATTGTTGCTTTCATGTGTCTGTCCTGTGAATGCAGAAAAGGTGTCAGTCCTATTTGGTTTTGCAGACCCTGTGCCTGGCACGGAAGAATAAATACACATTTCTGTTGGGCTGGATTTTTCAGAGGGCTCATGTTGCTAAAGCAACAATTGTTAAATGTGCTCTTACTGTATTTACATGAGTTTCTCCGTGTATCTATATATAGGATCGTATACTCTGTATGCATAATGTTACTTTCACTCGCTACATTCTTATTCAAATTATGTTGCTGTGGTCACATTTTGAGAATGTTTACTTAGGGTTTGTTTTTGGAGTTAAAGCCATTCTTTTTTTCTTTTTTTTTAAAGATTTTTATTGGGGAATTGGGGGGATGGGAACAGCACTGGGGAATTGGGGGAAGGGAAACAGACAAGTTGCTGTCTTTTTTTTGTTCTTCAGTCTAGTTGTGGAGAACGTGGCTTCACTGGCCCAAGTTGGCACCATCATTGCACTATTCCCGGGTGAGGCAGATCAGTCGCCGGCATCTGGACAGCCGCTCACTGCGGATGCTGGCCGCTCACGCTGGCTGCTGGCTACATACTGTAGCCCATGGCAACCCAGTGCCACAGGGGCTGTAGCCTACACCGTCGCCGGCGACTCAGGGCAGCCCAGCTCCAGGTTGAGCTGTTGTTCAGCATCTTAGCTGTAGAGGGCAGTGTCACTAGCCCTCATATGTGGGATCCGAACCGCGGTCCTCTGGCGTCCCAAACCAGTTCTTAACCATCGCGCCACTCGGCTGGCCCAAAGCCATTCTTAAGACTTTCTTCAGCTGTGGCATATATTTGTCATTTGTGTATAGATGTAATATTAGGATTGTGTCGTTAGGATAATATATTAAAAAGTGAGGAAAAAATTTTTTTTGTTTTTTGTTTTTCTATAACTTTGTGCTTCAACCAATCCCAGAGAGTCCTGCAATAAGAAATAAATGTATGGGGGCCAGCCGAGTGGTGCATTGGTTAAGAGCTGACTTGGGATGCCAGAGGGCTCCAGTTCGGATCCCACATATGAGGGCCAGTGACACTACCCCCACAGCTAAGATGCTGAACAACAGCTCAACCTGGAGCTGGGCTGCCATACGTCGCCGGCGACGGCGCAGGCTGCAACCCCTGCTGCAGTGGGTTGCCATGGGCTACTGTGTGTAGCCAGCAGCCAGCGTGAGTGGCCAGCAGCCGCAGTGAGTGGCTGTCCAGAAGCCGGTGACTGATGTGCCTCACCCGGGAAGAGCGCAATGATGGTGCCAACTTGGACCAGTGAAGCAATGTCCTCCACAACTAGACTGAAGAACAAAAGGACAGCAACTTATCTGTTCCCCTTCCCCCAATTCCCCAGCGCTGTTCCCATCCCCCAATTCCCCAATTTTTAAAAAAAAAAGAAAAGAAAGAAATGTATGAGCTTTCAAAATAGACTACTTGGATGTAGGTAATATTTATGTGGCTGTTGTTAGTTATACAATCTTGAATGAAATGCAATTAAGTTGTTTCCACAATGATCTCTCCATTGATTTACAATCCCTAATTTCCAATGCTGCATATTTTAGATTTCCTTTCTTTCAAATGATGAAGGAAAGTTTTCCTTCATCAGCATACCAAGCATACAGCCAAGAAGGATTTGAAAATTTCTTTATTTTGACAAGATGATATACTCTGGGGAAGACTGAATTACTTGTACATATTAAGCAATTATTACCAATTCGATGACAGCAAAATAATGCATAACATGTGCTAAATTATGCAACTTGACATTTCATTACGCTCTCTGTAAACACTGTAAGAGTTATTTCTGTGAACCTTTCTTGAGGTGCTCCAGGCAGACTTTGAATAGGGCACTAAATAAAGCACCCTCTAGGCCCAGACTGTTTCATCTCAGGGTCAAGGGTTTGTCTTTCATGACTGGCTGAATGAATGTAGGCATGATTGCAATGTAGGATAATGTCTTAAACATAGGGACAAGATGAATATCATGTCAGAAAGATGAGAAATGCCTTCTTGTAACATCAACCTTTGCTGTCAGATTAAATTTTCAACATTAGGTGAAGTCATTGTCTCTAAAAATCTCAATTAATTTGTAACTCAATTCAGCTATTTATAGAGTATCTACTTTGTGCCAGACACTGTGGTATCCCAGCAAGATTGCATGAGAGAGGCTTGAGATAGGCAGTATGTAATAGAGACAATTGCTCTCTCTCGCCCTGTACTAACCTCTGTCATGATTTTGTCTAGAGTTCTTTAATGCATAACTAACACATATAAAAGAGTATCTACCGTCTAATTTTATAAGATGTTCTAAAACAGTCAAGTCAAAGCTATGGTGACAGACACCAGAACAGACTTACCTGAGTGAGATTTTGTGGATTTACTAGGAAGGGGCTTGAGACAACATTCTAGAGTAAAGGAGATGCTATATAACTTAGGAATGTGAATATCACAGGCTTGTGCATTTGACAAACTGAACTGAACTGTGCACTGAACTGTAAACTTAAAATCTGAGCACCTCTCTGTAGGTAAATTATACCTCAAAAAGGGTAATTCTTTAAAAGAAAGAGATAAAAACCAATCCAAAATGCAGTTGAAGCGGGAAGAAAGTCAGTTGGACTACAGAATTAGAGGAAGGCTTCATAACAGAATTTTGAGCTGGTCACTAACGGGAAATATGTAGGCAGATTTTGATGATAGAGGAAATATATAGTAAGAACAAACTATGACTTACATAAAGGACAGGAAATCCTCAGGAATAGAGAGTCTGCTTTTGTTAAGACAGTAGGGTAAAATACTCGAGCCCAGAAGTGACGTGGAGAGATTTCATTGAACACTAGGTTAAGCAGTGTGGAGGACTGGGGAACAATTACACTCAGTTAACTAGCCTTTACTTTAGAATCTCTTGTCATTCATTAGAATATCTAGCGTGTCAAATTAATGATTAATAAGATTAATGAGAGAAATTAGGACTTAAAAAAAGCAAAGAAGTCACACATCTATGTCAATGGGAATGAGTTTTGTGTGTGTGTATGGTTGTGTGTGTACACATGCGCACGTGCACAGTGACTAGAGTGAGAGCAAATATTTGCATAGCAGGCATTCAAAGCACCTGCTATTTATTTAATGCCTTAAGCAAAACAGTCATCCTAGGATGAAAGTACCTTTACAATCTCCATTGGAAAGGGGAGAAAACGGAGGTACGGAGAGGTTAAGCAACTTGTGCACCTAATAAGTCAACCAGGTTTTGATTCCAGGCTGTTCTGAGCATTAATGTTCATGGTCTTCACCAAGACACGATGTCACCATTCCAAGATGGGGCACAGGCCCGTCCCTTGGAGAAGAGTGAACAACGTAAAAAGAGAAATGAGGACACATTTTATGTGGAGGCTCTGCAGGGGTCAGTACCTATGAACGAGGACACTCAGGTTCCCTCCGGAAGAATTCTGTGGTGAACCTTCGGGCACTGGCACACACTGCAAATCGGATGTGTATCACTCCTCCGTCTGAAAAGTGGTCTACAGGGGGAAGTAAGGAAACAATTCACTGCTAAGGTACGCCTCTACTGAGTGTTCAGAAAAGGGCGGAAATTCATTTGCTGGAGATATTTTCAGGTTTGTGGTAATTTGCTCACCTCTCCAGGCCTCAGAGAAGTTAAGTGAAATGATAGGGTGCTGGGTGAACAGCACACCAGGGTGTCATTGCAAAGAGCTTAAACTCATATTGGGTTAGCGTTGTGTTTTGTGCAGCTTTAGAAAGGGTAACAGAGAGCCACTGAGTGTGGTTTCAGCTGGCGAACCTTTTTAAGTTCCCCTTCACTTTATCTCTAGGTTGCTGCTTTGAAATAGCAAGTAAGAAACTCTAATTGCTTTTGAGTGAATCTTCGAGAGTTCTGAGAGTACCATAATTTTTTTTAAAAATCAGGCAAGCACATTATCCCATGTTTACATTTTATGTTTAGTGAAGTAGAAACTCATATAGTATTCCCAAAAGTAATATATTAATATAGAAATAGTTATATACAATTTTGTGTGGATTCTAATATATCTACTAATGTTCCTCTAAAAATCCACAGCAGCACAGAGGGCAGCAAAATTATTATTGACTGAAATCTGAAATCTCTTCTTGAAATAGGAGCCACAATTATCAAGAGAGGGAAAACTAATAAATTTGGAGAAACCATTGAAGGTATTAGAAAGCTAGAAAATATATTTTATTTGCCTCTATGAAACACACATTAATTACAATAGAAATGTAATGGAATGCTGTGACTTTGGGATTTAAGGAAACAGACCATAAGCTGAAATGATTTGGGAGCCGTGTCTGACAGGTGCTTAGCAAGAGGCCTTCTTTAAAAGCCTCCGAAATATCTACTTCAGAGGATCCCGAGCTACTGACCTTTCAAACTTGAACAGCTTTACTGCATCCAGGGCAGCCCCAGAGGTTGTTTGTTTATCTATGTCACTCACGTTATGCCTAGCCATAAAAATGCTAGTCTCTTTTTACATGTTAATGATGCAAAATTGTTTTCAGATGCCTCTGCATAACACACCGTATTTTCAAAATACGAAGTATAATTGAACTTGGGTTCAAAATGAACCTTTAGAGGTACCCAGATAGAAAGGAGCAGAGGCAAATAGATCCTGCTACTTATTAGCTCTGTTTCTTCAACAAATCAAGAGACCCTAAGGAATTTGCTTCCTCTTCACCAAATGTACCATATCTGTACTGCAGGACTGTTTCAAATTATAATTGTATTTCGAGCACTGAATATGTACTAGATACAATTCTAGGTACTGAGTATACAGTGGTGAATAGGATAAAATTCTCCGCCCTTATGAAGTGTACATTCCAGTGAAAAACAGAAAAAAATAAATAAAATGAAATGCATACATAAAATATTAGATAATATGGTGAAAAATAAAGCAGACAAGAGAATGGATCCTTACAGAAAGGTCTTCTAAAAAAGTGATATATGAACAGTGTCTTAAATAGAATGAGTATCAAATACTATTACAGATATAAAATATTTGAAAATTGTTAACATTTTATATGCACAGACAATAGGACTATATTCTTTTCATTCAGCAGAGTAATGATGCGAACAGAAGATGTACTTGAAATTCAACTTTAAGCTCAGTCAGCTAGATTAGACTAACAGGCCACTTGGAAACAGCCCAAATTATAGGCCCCAGGTATTACTAGGACCAAAGCAAAAGTCAGCTGAAGGTATCCTTGGAAAGTGCTATTCTTAGGGTTCAGGAAATTTCAGAGACTCTGTGAACTAAGATGGCTTGTGTCTGACATACTCTGCTCCATGCCAGAAAATGCCGTCACCCTGAGAGGGATGGAGAAAAACCATGATCCCACAGGCCAACTCTGACAGTCTGAGTCAGAGCATCCAGAGGTGAAAGATACATCATTATCAAAGATGTCTGCCCTGTGTGTAGAGTGAGGGGTAGAGGCCATTTTGCTTTCTAAAATCATGTTATTGCCTACACTTCTTTTCAGGAGGTTACAAACCCTTGAGCCTTGTTCCTTCTAAAGTCCAAAAATATTTTAAACAATATTGTTTATTGCGAAAAAACATTTCTATGTCCCTTAACCATCCCTTTTTTTCCTATAAAAAATACTGCTACTTCAATCCTTTATTTCTTTTACAGATACCGCAAAGCCTCTTTTGTGACAGAAAGAGATAAATAGCGCCATCTTAATGAGACCAAATAACACCCTTCAGTCACTGATGGCCTTTGATAAGGATCTCTGACTTCCTCCCAGCATGAGCACTAGGTCCCAAGGGCACCAAACCCAGCAGAGGCTATGCCACCACTTATGACAGCCTCAACAATCATAAAATGTCCACATAGCTAAAGACTTCCTCCAAGGAGAGGGAAGATGGACCGCATCTCTGGATAGAGGAATGTTGACCATGTTCCTTAAATGAAGATGTTAGAAAGCCAGAAAATCTATTTTTATTTGCCTCTGCGAAATGCACATTAATTAAAATAGAAATTGAATGGAATGTTGTGATTTGGGGTATTATCAAAATAAATCATAAACATACATGCATATATGTAGAATGAGGGAGATTTATTATAGTAATTGGCCCATGTGGTTAGGGGAGCCGAGGAGTCCCACAGTCTGCCATCTGTGAGCTGGGGAACCAGAGAAACTGATGGTGTAATTAGCTCCAAGTCCAAAGACTAATGATATATGTCTGTTCTGAGTGAGAAAGCCAGAGGACCAGGAGCACCGATGTCCAAGGACTGAAGGAGATGGATGCCTCAGCTCAAGCAGAAAGGATTTCCCCTTCCTCTGCCTTTTTGTTCCATTCAGGCCCTCCGTGGGTTGGATGATGCCCGCATACATTGGTGAGGGCAAGTTTCTTTTCTCAGTCTACTGATTCAAATGTGAAATTTTCCAGAGACACTCTCACAGACACACCCAACATTCTGGGCATCCCTTGGTCCCATCAAATCGACACACACATTATAGGATTTCATTAGCTCATGAACCTATTTTACTATAGCTGGAAAGAAATGAGGAAGATGATAGTACTACCTGTAGCTTTCATGTTGAAGATAATTCAATAGCAAGTATTATGATCCTCTAAGGGACCAGTACTGGTTCTCCTTTTTGATAAAAGAAGGCAGGTTAGGAAGCTCAGAAATCAATTTTATGCTTGAATCACAGAAACTCTGCTTCTGATTTGCTTCTTTTTTGCCCCTTATTCAAACTTCTAATTTATTAAACTTTTAGTAACATTTTAAATTTCCTTTAAAGGTTTTCCTTTAAAATATTTTTAATAAATATTGAATGAATGTTTAAGGTTCTCAACATTAATCTGCTAAGCCGTATTTCTGCAACAGCCCTGTGATGGTCAATGTAGATATAAATGCAGAGGTTAAAACAGGTACCTCTCTTAAATATTCACATTTAAAAATATGGAGCTATTTCATTGATGTTGCTAAAGTGTATTTTATTGAACTCTTCTGCATTCAGTATGAAGTTGTAAAGACTCAATCACAAAGAAACTAATATTTCAGCACTTAATGGGTTATACAAAAAGATCATAGAAAATGTGGTATCACTTCTGCCTTTAAATAGGCTTCAGATGGTTGTTAACCTTCAGTAAACCTCTGCATTTACCATCAAAGCAATATAATTTGAGGATTTCAAGAGGCACTTGACTTTTTGTTGGTAGTCAATTGAAAGGAGATGTGATTAACATAGCTGTGAAGTATGATTTTCTAAAGAACTATTAAGAAAGGATACAGCATTTGACTATTAGCCAATTTTGTTAACATTAGTCTGAAAGCTTAATGCTCAGCTCAATTTTTACAAAAATGAAATGGATCTTTTAGATACTGTGTCAAAACTGAAGAATGGATAAAACAATAGGATCAATAATTATATTGTATTCTTTACACATGTGCAAAAGGAAACACTAAAGAAACATTTTTGCTCATTCTCAAATTAAGAGAAAAATTTAACCATGAAGGTGACATTCCAGGTACCATAGATACCAGGAGGTAGACATCCATCTTTAACATGCATTCCACTATACTATGGAAATTATCACTGAAGTTTCTTGAAATCAACTCATTTTGGAACAAGTGATCAAAAGTATGACTGTGAAAACCCAAACTCAAGAGGAAATGTATCTTTGAAAAGCCAGATTAGAAAATCTCTCTCATTCTCTCTCTCTCTCTCTCTCTCTCTCTCTCTCTCTCTCTCTCTCTCTCTNCATTCTCTCTCTCTCTCTCTCTCTCTCTCTCTCTCTCTCTCTCTCTCTCTCTATATATATATATATATATATATATATATATATATATATATATAGATATAGATATAGATATAGATATAGATATGGAGATAGAGATAGAGATATAGAGATAGAAATATATAGATATATAGATATATATGATTCACAAGAATAACTCACATACAAAGAAGAGTTGTTATATTCATGATATTAAGCAGAAATTATTCCTTCTGATAAATGCATGATAGATGGATAGATGGATGATTTTTAAAAAATCTCAAATACCAACATGGGCCAATGAAGCGACAGCCTCCACAACTAGACTGAAGAATAAAAGGACAGCAACTTGATTGTTCCCCTTCTCTGATTCCCCAACGCTGTTCCCCTCCTACAATTCCCCAATAAAATCTTTAAAAAAAAAATCTCAGAGGAACTGCCTTGCATGTCTTACTCCTCAAACCTTTAGATTGTTAAAACTGGGTACTAAATAACCTTTACACGGGACCTAAGGTAGCACTGTATTCTGAACAATTCTTTGCAAAGCCAGGAGGAAAGCAGATATTGACTACTATAATGAAAATGAGAGATATTCTTTAGAATTAGCATCACTATGTTAGCTTACCTGCTATTCTTCCTTCTGTTCATGTAATTATTCTTCTTCCCTTTTTCATAAATACCCCTTGCCTTCATCTCCTAATTAGAACACTATTTGGTTTTCCTCCTGAATCAGTGCTTCCTAAACAGCTATTCTTTTGGTTTCTCAAATAAATGCTATTGTTTCTCACTTTGGCCTTTTTATTTTTAGATTAACAATAAATAGATGAGATAGGTAAATGATCGATAGATAGATGATACATAGATACACAGATACATAGATAAAAAGCACCTGGTTATGAAAAGTTTTAAATTGAAGAAAAATAAGCTTGGAATATATCTTAAAGCTTACTTCCACGCAATCACTCAATTTTGCATTTCAAGCCAACCTCTAATTGTCCTGACACATTATAATTTAGGTTATGTTTGAATGTCATCATTTTTGGGCAAAATATCTCCTTTAATTCCAATTGGGCAGGCAACCTGAACTTCCAAAAAAATATGTAGTTTCCTCACCTCTTCCTCAGGTGTTGTGGTATCTCTCTACTTGTTGATAAGTTCAGTGGTGGCTGTCCTCTGTGGGCCAGGGTTAAAGATATAGGAAGCTGCCACTGAGGTCTCCTTGGTAATGTCAATAGCAACAAGGTCAAAAACCAAACTGGGGGAGGGGGCAGGGATGAGGGTGGAGCTTTTACCTAAAGGGATCTATTGGGTTGGTCATTCAATCTGGTTTTTTTTTTGCTTCTATTTTCTTTTTTTTCGGAGATTTCCTCAGTCTAATTTTACAACAGTTGTATTGAGTTTTTCATTTCTGAGATATATATATATATATATATATATATATATATATATATATATATATATATATATATATATATATATATATATATATATATATATATATATATAATTTTTCTGTTATGGAAATTTGACTGTATTACAATTTTTTCATTTTTTCTTTTATAGGGGAATTGGGGGAGGGAACAGCATTGGGGAATCGGGGAAGGGGAACAGACAGGTTGCTGTCCTATTGTTCTTCAGTCTAGTTGTGGAGGACGCCACTTCACTGGCCCATGTTGGCATTGTGGTCATTGCACTCTTCCCGGCTGAGGTAGATCGGTCGCCGGCCATTGGATGGCTGCTCACGGTGGCTCTTGGCAGCTCACGCTGGCTGCCAGCCACTCACGGTAGCTTGCGGCAGCCCACTGCAGCAGGGGCTACAGTTTACGCCATTGCCGGCAATTCATGGCAGCCCAGCTCGAGGTTGAGCTGTTGTTCACCATCTTAGCTGTAGAGGGCGCAGCATCATTGGCCCATGTGGGATCCGAACCTACGACCCTGACGCTCAGAGCTCACGCTCCCAAGCCAACTCTTAACCAATGAGCCACTTGACTGGCCCAATTGGTTCATTTTCATTAATGCAATATATTTTCTTATTTATCTAAGGAAAATTATTTTATAATTATGTTCTAATTTATAATTTAAGAACTTGAACTATTTATTATCAGATTATAATTTGAATTGCAGAACCACAGTCTCCAGTTGTGTAATTGAGCTTGGGAAACTTAATAACAATAACTCCTTCAGTGTTTACTGAACCAAATTCAACAAAGGCCACAGTGCCTCAAGTCTATCTAACACATGTGTAATGTGTGCGTGTGGTGTGTGTGTGTGTGTGTGTGTGTGTGTGTGTGTGTTTGAAGTCTAGAGAAACTAGGGAGAGCCTGGGGTTGAAGGTGGAATAGGCAATAAACAAAGCAAATATTAATAAGAAAAACAAATAAATACAATCAAATTTGGTTGATCTTTTTATTGATTTTGATAGTTGGGGTTGTCAAACCAGGTTCCTACTTTGTGGCAAGACGAGATATAGGCTCCATTTTTCCTGAAAGTGCTTAAGAAAAGGGAGGAGTTGATGCTTGGATCTTCCTGGAGTCCAGCAAGAATACTTGATGTACTCCCTTTTTGTCAAGTGGACAAACAGGTCACAAAACACATGAATTCTGCTTCCTGTGAAGTGATCTCCTCTGAGAATTTTCTCATATGAGACTTTTAATGTGTTCTGTTGGGTTGTCAGAAAAGTCATGATGCATTTTTGCAATGAAAAACATAGAAAAAATATATCATGACTTTTCCAACAACCCAATAGTTTGTTCACCCATTCATTCAGTTTATAAACATTTTGGGACATTTAAAATTTCCTGGATACTATCATAGATATTGGATGTACAACAACAAATGGCATAGTATGTTATTCTATCATAAAACTCATATTGTTGAGAATGAGGTTAACAAAAGTGAGCATTTCGATATTGACCAGTAAATCCAAAATTGAAGGATGGGGTGGAAAGACATTTCAAACTGAATGAATAATAAATACTGAATCATGAATCATGATTCACGAGAGTGCACTGAATCATGAGAGTGTGGGCATGGCATTGAAGTTTCTTATCAGCAATAATGTCTAGAGCATGGGGTGCATGGGAATTGAGACAGCAACATTTTAGAAAGCTAGAGTGACCCTGGCTCTGCCCTTTATCTTCCCTATCTAAATTTGTAGACTAAGTTTTTATTTCCCTCCCTTATATTTACCCCTCCATAAGTTGCTAGCAAGAATTATTGGCCTCTTGAATTCTCAATTCTTGTTTTCATAATTGTCTCTAGGTCCCAGGACGTCTAAGTCTTCCCCTTGTGAAAATCAGAGGCCTCAGATGTCATCCTAGAATTTATAGGTTTCACATAAATCAAACCTGGCATCTTCAGACCTATACTCTAGAGTGTTCATCTTTAATCGCTCAATAATTTAATAAGAATTTAATGAGTGCCCTTTTTTCAAATAGTGAAGTAGTTATTAGAAATTCCTCCCGGCATGAGCATGCAGTCAATAAGTTAGTTTTATCTAATTAATACCATAGCAAATACTACCAAGGAGAATTTATGAAATGCTATGAAGGTGAATTGTATGAGAAGCTAGCTTAATGAGGGAAAAGGCAAAAGTAAAGAGTAGAGAGCAAAAGAAAGTTGTCCACAATAAAAAAAAAAATCAACTGAGAACTAACAAATAACTATGAGAAAAAAAGAGGGAAGGGGAAAAAGGTTTTTTTCCAGGTGAAAGAAAGCACTTGCTATAAAAGGCCATCAGGTGAGGAACTGAAGGAAAGAGTGTACCTGGGACACAGTGAACTAGAGAAAGCATGACACTAATGTGACTGATTTCTAATACCATGCCTTTCTCTTCCCTTATATGCAAATTCACACACTCTCTGAAGGGCAGTTCAAATTATCTCCTTCAGAATCACATATTCTCTGTCCTCTAGCCCAACATATTTCAGTTCTTTGAATTTCTACAGCTGTTTTTCTTTGCATCATTCATTCTGAAACACTCATATACACAGCCTCGTATCTGGACTTACCTGATTGTCTTACTGCATGTGGTTCCCCACTCCGATTGTCCCCAGAGAGTTCTGATCAAGTCTCACATTTTGATACATTGCTTTTAGCATCTGGTATACACTGCAACTTGTAAACACTGCATTTTCAATTAATGCTGGCCAAATTTGCAGACTGTCATAAAGAAATGAGCCTAGGGTTCACTTAATTAGTCTTTCAAAGAGTATTTGTTGAACATTCTTTCTGTGCCAGGCATTATTCGAAGCTCTGGGGATGCAATGATGAATTCTGCACCCATCAAGCAAAAGTTCAACATCATAAGTAATCAATGAAAGGAATTTTAAATATGTTTACCTGACTGTAAAAGGGAGAGTGGATGGAAGGACAATCAATGACAGACCACAGATGGCTGGCTTGGATTGAAAGTTGGCAAGATGCCTCTCCACTTCTCATGGGGACACTCCCTGAGTTCAGTGACCAGTGTATTCCTCCCAGAATAGGGAACTTGCAGGAGGGGGAACAAAGTCACCTTGGGGGCAAACTGTCCTTTCCCTCATGTGTTAGAGGGGTCACCTTTATCTTTCAATATGTGCATACTTTGTTTTGACACTATTCTAAGAGATGAGGACTAACTAGGTAACAGAAAAAAAACAAAAATTCCTCCCACAAAGAGCTTGCATTCTGGCTGAGACAATTAGTTGCTGTGCCACTACTACACAGACCCACATCTTCCTACTTATTGCATCACTGGGCCTGCTGAAGGGGACTATGGATAAATCTTGAGCAATGCATTGATCATCCCTGATATTTTCCAAAAGCCATGATTCAGCATATTGCTTCCTCCTCAACAGCTTTAAATACTGTCATGTAGCGTCATATCATCCCACAGAAAAGCAGAGGACAGAACAGCAGGACTGCATTTAAAGGTTTCCAAGTATCAACCCCAATATGATGACACAGTGCCAAGGGTTGGAGATTTAAGCTCATCATTTGGGGCTTTTCTTTGTGATCTGATGTAGCTTTGCGTCCCTCAAGAACAGCTTTTCTGCCTGCTTGAGAGAACTGTAATTTTCAGACTCAGTGGTCTTTCTAAACAGAAATCTCAGAAATGTTATGATGGCAAGTTGCTATATTCACTTCTGGGCATATATAAACACCTGAGTCTAAGCAAGCCTTTCTAAATATATAACTGCCTGTGCACAGGATGCCACAAACCTAACATTTGAGAGTAATGTACAGTTAATGGGTTTTCTTTCTCCCTGAACCATGACACAAGAAGAGATCTGGGTTCATAAGTGGAAATCTGGGTTCATAAGCCTGAGTCATTAAATCCTATAAAAACAAGTACTTCCACACTATGTCAATTCTCTGTCCATTCAGGCTATTATATAGAACTACACTTGGTATTGAGGCTTATCCTGAACCAGGCACAACTGCACTTGAATCTTCTGCTTCAAGAAATTCCCATGACTATGGCAAAGAAAATATTAGTTTAAATAACAGAAATCATCTGATAATAACACTCATGCATCAGCAGAGATTCCCTTCTCCCATGGCTTAGTTTTATTCAATTCACATTAGCTTTGAGTCTTCATTTTCTGGGTTCATATTTGGATTCTTATTTTTGTATTCCCTTTGTACTTCTGAGTTTCATCTTCTGGCTGACATCAGGCAGGCTGCTCTTCATTATTTATCTGATCATTCAACAAATATCTACTGAATGGCATTACATGTCAGGTACTGTTTTGGGCACTTGGGATACTCAATTGAATAAAAAAGACAAAAATCCCTAGTCTTGTGAAACACCTTGTTAGGCACCTTTTGGATAGATTTATTTTTTCATGACTCTATTTAGTGTGATATGGCTTCCCTTTATTTTTTTCTGTATTTTTCTCTATTTTCTGATGTTATTCCAGTGTCTAAAAAGTACCATAACCTAGGCAATTGGATATTTGCTACTTAACTTTAGTTTCATGTTCCACAAATACTTTTGTATTAGATCTCCTGAATAATTTACCATTTTTATGGTGCATAGCACAAAAAAATTGATTTAATATTTTTGAAATCAAATACCATTAACAAAAATATTTCAGTCTTCCCTTTTATATATGCTTCTTGAAAAACTAAAGTTTTCTCTTACATTTTGTTTTCTTTTTAATGCTGAAGCAATTTTATTTGCTAAATACGCGTCCCCTCTTCATGGAAATCAAAAGTTGTTCCCATTTTCAGAAAATCCTGGTTTATTCCAGTCTTTCTCAGAAACCTGTGTTCCAGATATCAAAGAGCTAAAAGCACAAAATAAAACCTACAAAAATTAAATGATAAATTTTGATATATGCAATGCCTATTTAGTTTTGGATGACTGTTTAGATTTTTCTTGTGTTTTTTCTTTCAATATTCTTACACTTGGATATATTCACAAACAAAACACATTTTATAATCAATAAAAGACTACTTAAAAATATATTGGCAATTCCAGAACCAAACAACATCCTTGGAGAAATCTTTCAATCATTCAAAGAAGATTTAATACCTATCCTTCCCAAATTCTTCCAAAAATACTGAAGAGGAATGAATATATTGAAACACATTTATGAGGCTAGCATTACCCTGATATCAAAACTAGACAAGGATGCCACAAGAAAAAAATATTACAGGCTAATATCCTGATGAACATAGATGCAAAAATCCTCAACAGAATATGAGCAACAATACATTAAAAGAATAGTACACTACAATCAAGTGGGATTTATTCCATAAATGCAAAGATGGGTCAATATTTGCAAATCAATCAATGTGGTACACCACATTAACAAAATGAAGGATAAAACTCATATGATTATCTCAATAGATGCAGAAAAAGAATTTGATAAAAGTAAACATCTATTTGTAACAAAAAGTCTCAGCAAAGTGGCTATAGAAGAGACATACCTCAACATAATAAAGGCCATTATGACAAACTCATAGCTAACATCATACTCCATAGTTAAAAGTTGAAAACTTTCCTTGTAAGATCAGGAACAAGATAAGGATGCCCACTCTTGTCGCTTTTATTCAACATAGTATTGGAAGTCCTAGCCACAGCAATTAGACAAGAAAACTAAATAAAAGCTATTTTTATTGAAAATAAAGAAGTAAAACTCACTATTTGCAGATGGCATGATCCTATATATAGAAAACCCTAAAGACTCCATAAAAAAAGTTAGAACTAATAAATGAATTCAGTAAAGTTGCAGAATACAAAATCAATATACAGAAATCTGTGGCATTTCTATACAATAATAACAAATGATCAGAAAGAGAAATAAAGAAAACAATCCCATATAGAATCTAATCAAAAGGAATAAAATACCTAGGAATAAATTTAACCAAAGAAGTGAATGACCTTTACATTGAAAACTATAAGACATTGACGATGAAAGAAATTGAAGAAGACATAAATAAATAGAAAGATATTTCATGCTCAAAGATTGTAAGTATTAATGTTGCCAAAATGTCCATATATGTGACATACTTGTGTCCATACAGAGCAAAATAAGAATTATTTAAAAATAACCTTTGTGCTGCAAATATATCCAATCTTTATATTGACAAATTGATTTTCTGAAGCCATAAAGGCCTAAATTATCTTAAGGTAGTCACATGTAAATATATACATATACACACACACATTATTTACAATAATGAATAACTTGATTACAGTAATAAAGTCATCATATTTACAAGATACAGAATTATAAAGAAAATTGTCTAAGTCACTAACTAATTGGGTAATATAAATGAGGATTATCTAAAATTTAATTTACATACCAATAATTTTCTTTTTGTAATCTTATCAACATTATTTATGCATAAAAGTTATCAAATAAACAATTAAACAATGATACTCTAGGCTAAAGAGGCATAACCGAAATCCACCAAAAATTTCTCTCTCTCTCTCTCTCTCTCTCTCTCTCTCTGTCTCATGCACAAACACACATGCATGTGTGTGTACACACATGAACTTATTTAAGATTCTACAAGCATAGAATGAGAAAAACAAAATTGTCCTATAAAATCAGTTACCAACTTTTCAAATGAAGCTCAAGAAACTACTCACAAGATATTTCAATTGACAGCTAAAGCCAAAATGTGCCACACAATTGAGAAATAGTTCATTTTACTGGCCTACATGGGGTTTTCAACATTGTTTCAAAATAATACAGTACAGGAAAGAGAAAAGTACATGCTGTTTAAGCAAACCCTTAGTATATGAATTGAAAACCTGTCAGATGACATAAAGGCAACACATATCCAGGTAATTATTAAATTTAAAAAGTAAATATGCATGGGGATATAAAGTACAGCATATGTAATAATGTCAATAATATTGTAATAACTAAATATGGAGTCAGGTGGATACTAGACTTATGGGGGGGGGTCACTTCATAAGTTATATAAATGTCTAACCACTATGCTGTATACCTGAAACTAATACAATATTAAATGTCAACTGTAATTGGAAAAAAAATTAAGTTTTTATTATTTGTTGGTAAATCTACAGATATCGATAACACTAGTTAGGATCTATGAAAAGAAATACTTGAAAGAATATTACTTGTTCTAAAAACAACACAAACTATTGGGAATGAAATGTCCAAATTGGTAAATTGATTAATTTGAAATAAGGTATAATTGGCACCTTCATTATTGTGTGTATTGATGGAGCTTCTTAAATGACAAAAAATGGCAGCAAGCCTTTTCATGTCCATTCTGAAATCCTGTGACTCAAGTAACACACTTCTGTTTTCATAGTCTTTCACACATAACAGTTGTCCTGTAAATCTAAAACACACACAAAATGATTGTGGTTGGCAGAATTCTAAGATGACCCCAAATGAGGCACTCTCTTCTGTAATTCCCTCCCTTGAGTGTGGGTGGAACATGTGAATGTGATGAGCTATCACTCTCATGATTATACACCTTATATGGCAAAATGGATGCAATATATGTATTAATGTCCCAAATCAGCTGATTTTAAAATGAGATTATCAGGCAGGGGCCTAACCTAATCACATAAATCCTTACATCTGGATTTAGAGGTTACAGACAGAGGAAGTGAAAGATTCAAAACACGCAGGAAGGATCTGACATGCCATCGCTGGTTTGACAATGGAGGGGGCCAATACAGCAACAAATGAAGGAAGCCTCTGGGGACTGAGAGTAGCCCCCAGCTTACAGTCAGCAAGGAAACAGGCACCTCAATCTTACAATTGCAAGGAACTAAATTCTGACAAGAATGAACGCCAAAGTGGATTTTTCTCCAGAGTTTCAAGACAAAATCTTAGCTTGAACGATACCTTAATTTCAGCCTTGTAATAATTTGAGCAGAGAACCTAGCTATACCGTGCTGGCATATTTCCCTAATTTACTTGATTGAAGTAATTTCTGTTGCATTACTAGAAAGCATGCATGCAAAATATACAAAAGCAAGCTGGAACGTTTCACAAAGAATAAATTGAAGTGATAGACTTTGAGTCGTAACTTCACCTTGGGCAATTTTATTTTGAATTATAAAGTAAAATGAACAGATCACATATTTTTCAAAATTGCATTCGCATGTTTATTATTCATGCTTTATATTTTTCGATTCAGATTCAGTGAAGATAAAAAGTGATACTCAGGTGAAAAGATTCTTACCTTCCCTCCTCCTGACATAGTCACTTGGCTGACAACACTTTGAGCTAGTGTCACCCTTCACATGATTTAAAATTGCTGTCAACAAAATATCACTTTCAAGGAGGATTCAACTTCAGCTTTAAAAAAAATCAAACCAAATATGAAGCAAAATGCATGTTTCATATTCCTGAGCCCACAATTTTCAAAACTCATATTCCACATAATCTGTGAACTAGTTTCTATGTATCCCCAAACCTAAAAACTGTAAAACAACCATAAGAGTAGCTGGAACTAAATTTGAAGAGGTAGGGGCTCTATATAGAAAACGGTAAGTAGCAAGAAATAAGAGTGAGCAAATGAAAAAGGAAACCAATGAAGAGCCAAGCATTAAAATAATTAGTGGTTGAATGGACCCTTTGACCTTTATGTAGTTTCTAGTTACTCTACATTAGATTATGAACAATGAAGTCTACATCAAGAGTGTTGATAATGTGTCATATTTATAATTGTCAACTTTCCAAACCATTGTAACAGCATTTGGATTTAAAGCTTAAAAGGAAAGTAAAATTTAATCTATTAGTCACATTATCGCTGGGTAAAGAATTTTGATAATTCAAGAGAAGCTTATGTGATGCTTCAATCTATTTTTTAAAAATTAATTTTGTTGTTTGTATACAAAAAGATGTTTCCATTTACCCATTTATGATATTATTTTTAAATGGCAAGATGAATTTTCCTCAACCTAAATATGTTTAGGATGGTCTGGTTTAAGATCCAGGCTGGTAGAATACCAGGAAATCACTTTGGGTATTTCCCAAAGCAGGGAGCTTTCTTGTAGTCACCAGAAGATTTGCAACAGGGGTAATGAGTCACTACAAAACCCCTGGTCCTTAAAGATACCTCAAAGGGATGATAGATCATCAGCATTCTAAGTGATCAAAAGTACAAAGAAAAGGTACAAAGAAAAGAGGCTTATGAGGTTGCTGATTAGAGATGTGCCATAGGGATTGATTCTCCATGGCTAGAGAAAACAACAGTGGATCAACACAAATGCCAGATGGACTGCCACAATATAGATGCCTAGAATCATGGACACCCATTTGCAATCAAATTGCTTTTCACTTGAGTGACACTAAAAATGGCATAGAGATGGTTGCAGAGCCTCATCAAGAATGCCAAGGAAGCCACCAGCCAGTCCATAAAGCTGTGCTAGAGGACCATGCTGCTTCCTATGCAGCATGAATACATGGCTTCCCCTGGAAATCTTGACAAAATATTTGGAATCCAGCAGACTCTGTTTTACGTTACAATTCATTTATTTAATTTTCAAAATGTATTTAGTTTCTTCAAAAATGGCATACAATGTAATTCTAAAGTAATTTTACTTTTTCTTTTTGATAGTTTTAATGTGATTATTAAATTTTAAATTTCATTATGGCTTATGTTACTTTTTTTAAGATTTTTATTGGGGAATTGGGGGGATGGGAACAGTGCTGGGGAATTGGGGGAAGGGGAACAGACAAGTTGCTGTCATTTTGTTCTTCAGTCTAGTTGTGGAGGACGTTGCTTCACTGGCCTCAAGTTGGCACCATCATTGCGCTCTTCCCTGGTGAGGCAGATCAGTCGCCGGCTTCTAAACGGCCACTCACTGTGGCTGGTGGCCACTCACGCTGGCTGCTGGCTACACACGGTAGCCCATGGCAACCCACTGCAGCAGGGACTGCAGCCTACGCAGTCGCCGGAGCCGGCAACTGAGGGCAGCCCAGCACCAGATTGAGCTGTTGTTCAGCATCTTAGCTGTGGAGGGCAGTGTCACTGGCCCTCATATGTGGGATCCAAATCGGGGCTCTCTGGCGTCCCAAGCCAGGTCTTAACCATCGCGCCACTCAGCCGGCTCTTATGTTACAGTTTTATCAGGTGGCACTGCTCTGAAAATACAACATAGTTTTGTTTTTTTCTCATTAGAAATTCCAAAATTGTGCTTATATTTAAAGTCCTGTAATTTACAGTCTAATGATTATTTGTTCATGTGTATATGAATGCATGTGCATCTGTGTTTTCATAATAACTTACAAAGAAATTTTCTGTTCTAACATCCTAAATGTAGCTAGAATCTATGGCAATGCTACATTCAAAATTGTCTTTTAACCTATCTGATTTCTGCTTTCTTAATTATATTTCCACTAGATTTTTTTTTTCATGATTGAAGTCTAAGCTATTTCAAAGAAGGTTGAACCTCATCCAGAGAAGAATCAGGTGTAATCAGGTAACTCTTACGCACACTAAAATTTAAGACCCCCTAATAAATGTACTACATTTAAAAGATATCGTAGCCTTTGAAATTCTTTTTAGCTAGTAGAACAAATAATTATGCAATCTGCCTAAGAGAAATATTGATTCACATTTATGGTTCAACTTCAGAGGGTCCTGATGGGACGTAAAGTTAGAAAGGAAGTTGGTGGGTAACTACTGTTACACTCTTCCCATCTGTCTTGGTTGTCTAAACATGTTTCCTGAATAGATCCTTTCTGCCATGGAAAATATACATTCAGGCACATTCTGAGGTTGTTTAGGTTTTGGCAATTTCTTTCTCAAGGCCATATAACCATTCCTCTATAAGGAAGTGGTCTGGATTTTTGTAAGATTTATAAATAACTACACAACAGAACTAATTCAGAAGTAAGTTTATCTAAGGATGAAAATGAATAAGAACCCAAAACAATATGTGCTCTAATGTTCACATAATAATCTCTCATAAATGTCTCTGGAGAAAGCCCTGGGAGCATAAGGTTTGTACCATTTCTCATTTTTACTGCCATTGTCATGCTTGTTTATTCATCAACTCCTTGGGTTCCAGGCAACAAATTAATAAACAGAATTGCTCCAACAACTTCCTGATGGCCCTTGAGTGCTGACGAGTTAATAAACTGTTTCATATTTCTAAGCTGGCTTTCCCCTTTTGTGGTGAGATGATTTCAGAGGAGTAGGAAATGCACAGTGGCAGAAAACTGTATCCTCGTATCCCCCAGAGGAAATATTAATCTGATATTCATGGTCGAGATATATATTTGATGGTTAATCAAGTAGACAATTTTGCTATTTTCATCAACCAAATCTAACAGCAAATTTTCAGCCTTCATCTCTTCCCTATGCCTGAATCAGTCAATACTTACCTACTACTACACACAGCCATAAAATCAGATCATCTAACACTAAACCTTCCCCATAACATTCTTCAATATTTATTATACAGTTATTTCTCCAGAAATAAAGATTTTTATAAGAATGGTTTGCTTCCAAGAAAATAATTAACTATAATATTATTTACATAGATTACAGTTAATTACTAATTCCTGATTATAAAACAATCTAAATATCAATCAGAATTTAGACACAAAAGAACTATATGTGTTACTCTCTCAGCCCAGTTTTTAAGATCTTAGTAAAATACTGTCTGAGCATTAACATATATCTGCGGTAGGCAGAATTTTAAAATGGTCTTCAATGACCCACATCTTTGAGTCAAGTCCCTCCCCTTGAATATGGGTGAGGCTTGTGAATATGAAGAGATACCACTCCTGCGATTATGCTGCAGTATATGACAAAATGAAGGGACTTTTTGGATGTAATTAAAAACCCCCCGTCAGGTGAATTTAGTTGATCAAAAGGGAGATTATCCTGTGTGGGCCAGACCTTTGAAAGAGGCTTTAATACTTACATGAGCTCAGAAATTGGAAATGATGGCGACCCTCTCTTTTTCTGTTCCTGGCTTTGACTAAGCAAACCACCGTGAGTTCTGGAGCTGCAAGGAAATGAATTCTGTCAACAACTGCAGGAACTTGGAAGAGGACCCCAAGCCTTAACTGAGACATGGACTGTGACAGGCCTAAGCTGTCACCTTGATTGCAACCCATGAAACTGAGCAGAGACCAGCTAAACCATGCCTGGACTTCTAACTTACGGAAACTGTGAGATAATCAATGTACTTTTCTTTAAGTTGCTGAGTTTGTGGTGATTTGTTATGCAGTCACAGGAAAGGATTTTTTATTTTATTTTTTTTAAAGAAATCACCTAAACCATGTAAACAAAATTCAAAAATTCTATCAAATTTTTCTCCTGATAATCCTTTTTGCAATATCATATGTATATGTCCCAAATCTCTGTATTTCCTGAAGCCTTAAGATGCAAAAATTAGAAGAACAGTAGTTTTTCCCTTAGGTTTTCCACAAACAAGGTTCTCAAAGGTAGGGCCCAACAGGTGAGGTGAAAATAGTTGAGGTTGCCTAGCAGGTAACCATCTCCCTCCACCAACCTGGAGGTGCTGAGTTCATCAGTTTCAAGAGCAATTACATCACAGATCAATAATTATGACAGAAAATGAAAAGGAGAAAATGCTAGTGCAGTACTCCGTGTGGTAAAATAGAATCCAGATATTAAAAGGCAAAATTATGGACACTCCATATTTCCTTTTCTTTGCTGAAACACATAAACATAAAAATGCCTTACAAGAGCAAACTTCATCATTACCAACCTCGCAAATATTTTTGAACTAACAATGAGGACTCATGACCCAGGAAGAGTTATGTGTTGATAAAGCGCTGAGGAGAGCTTAAAAATCATTTAGCCTACCTACACCACTCCCACTGCACATGCAGGAAATTAAGAATAAATAATAAAGCAAAAGCAGGAAACAAATATTAAAAACAACAAACTCGGAGCTAGTAAACGTCTTACCCAAGACATGACAGTTAGGAGCATAGCTGTTACTAGAACCTTCAATGCCAGCTGAAAGCCTTACAGGTAGTACAGGTGACACTGGAACAACACTGGGGCTAGAGGTCCCGAATCCCTGCAGCTAAAAATCTGTGTATAGCAATTGACTCTCGCCAAAATTAACTACAGTTGGCCTTTCCCATCAGATGCGATGAACCTCAAATTGTTACAGTATTTTAGATCCCTGGTTGGGAATCTGCAGTGGGGAAAGAAAAAAATACTGTTTTCGATTGGTGGTGGTTAATCCACTATGTGAAATCCAAGAATGTGAAATCTGAGGATGTGAAGGACTGACTGTATTTATTGAAAAAAAATCTGCGTATAAGGGGACCCACACAGTTCAAACTCATGTTGTTCAAGGGTCAAATATATGCTACAGTAGAAAGAGCACAGGGGGGTCGGCTGAGTGGCTCAATTGGTTAAGAGCTCGCTCAAGAGTTTGAGCTCTGAGCAACAGCGGTTCGAGTCCTGGCCCGAGCTGAGCAGCCGCTGAGCTGCCAACAGGGGGCAGGATGGCTCCACAAAAAAAAAAAAAAAAAGAAAGAAAGAAAGAGTACAGGATTTGGAGGAAAGTAAATTGGGTGGGTTTTCCAGTCCTGCCACTTCTTGACTATGTGATCATGGATGCACAAGTTGTTTATTGATTTTGAGGTTTAATTTACTCATCAATAAAATATGGATAATCCCTTAAACAGTAGTAGTAAACATGAACTAATTTATGCAAATAAAATTGTCTAACTCCCCTGGTACATGCTAAATACTTATTTTTATATTGTCATTTTTAACATTGAAAATTGTAACCTCCGTTAGACAGCTGTTGCTTTTTTTAGCTGTTAAGTCCCTTGACAGGATTCTAGGTAAGTATTCCCCAGGACAATATAAATAGACATTGAAACAATGATCATCTATTAGGCAGGTACTAGTTACAATTTTGGGAATTCCAGATCAATCCATAAAAGAATTTGAGCATGATGCAATAGAATATGTAACGAAATGTCAAACTGAATGGGGCTGAATATATTTCTCTTGGAAATCAAGTAACAAAAATATCATGTTAAAAAATAATATTACAGGGCCGGCCGAGTGGCGCGATGGTTAAGA
>NW_017732061.1:508447-516298 GCF_001890085.2 Hipposideros armiger
AAAAAAAAAATCTTAAAAAAAAATTACAGCTTTTATTTACTACTCAATTAAAATGCACATCAAATATATTTAAAGAATGTATTTTACCTGGTAATAAACCCATTACAAATATTTAGGGATATAATTAGCAATATGATTTTAATGAGAAAACTACATACAACATCTTATAAATTTACATTTCCCAATAAACCAAAAAGCGTTATTTGCATATGTTATGTAAATATACTTTAACTCTTAGCTCATATTTGCATACTGTTTACAAAAGAAAGAATTTGGACAGATTCCAAACTAAAATCTATTTAAAATCCAACCATTCATATTTCTTGCTTTGTATGAGTTGCAAAGTCCTTCCAAAGTAAAAAAGATAAGCAGTCCTTAAGATTCTGCACATTCGCAAGAGCTAAATATAAATTTGATTATGAAATTTCTTAATGGCAAATCAAAAGGAAAAACATGGTAGAAACCATAGAGGGTCTTCAGAGAAAGCAAACAAGGTTATTTTTCAGCACTTAGATATAAAAGGAATGCTTAATCTTGAGCTTCACCTGGAGTAATGATTTTCTAGCAGTTTTCATCCTGTCAGGCATTTTTTGCTTCTCCCTTGAGTATGATAATAATAATCATAATTGCAAACATTAATAGGGCCTTACTACAATCGGGCACTGTTAAGAATGTTACTGTCATTAACTTATTTAACCCTCAAGACAGATCTCTGAGGTAGACAATATTATTATTTCCATTTTAATGGTGATGGAAATGAGCACAGAGGTAAATTGAGCAGTCATTTTAGCTTAATGGGTACTGTTGACAGGATTTTCAAGCAACTAATAATGAATGTGAAAAATGATCAGTAACAGTAAAAGTAAAAGATAATATTTTTTAAAAGTTACTCACAGATAATCCCTACTAGTTTGTTTGCTACTTCCAATCTTAGTGCAAAAACTCTTTTTTTTTTCCAAATCACAAAAAAGTGATTTAGAAAAAGTGATTTAGTAAGAAGTTAAGAAATTTTCTAGTTGTCTAGTGCTGAATAATAAACCATCTATAAATGTGGTAGTGGCTTAAAACAACTACAATTTACTATTTTTCAGGGTTCTGTGGGTTCCTGGCACTTTGCCAACAGGTTCTTTGGCTGCACATGTCACTCCCTAGCTGGAGAAACTCATTCACCAGCAGTTACCTGGTGGCTGGGACTGGCCAGGAATGCTAAGGCTTCCCTAACGGTGTTCATCCGTTCCCCAACTGTGAGCGCTCCACATTACTGGCTTGGATTCCTAACATGGTGGCCCCGTAGTCCATTTTCTCACAGCGTCTGGCTTTAAGAGGAAGGAGGCGGAAGGTGCCAGTCTTCTACAGGCCTGGACACAGGAGTCTGAGCTTGCCACCCCCACCATATTCTATTAGTCAAAGCAAGTCACAAAGCCAGTCCAGACTGAAGGAAAAGGAAAATAGACTTGACTTTTTGATGAGTGGGAGCACGAAGTCCATACAGGGAGGAAAAATCTTGTCGCTAGCCATTTTCTGAGACACTCTAACATAGACACTAGTCTATATTTTGTTTTTTCTATCTCTCTTCATTTGACTACTATCTCTAAAAAATGTTTAAATTACTTAAATGTGAAAAACAAATATAAAAGGATAGAATGGAGAAATAAAGGAATGGGGGTCTAAATAATACAGATGCTAATATTTTAGGGAAGGACTGAAATAGCCCAATTGTTTTTGTTTGTTTTGTTTTAAGTTTATATGGGGATAAAGGGGTATTGTACATAGAGGAGCTTGGGCAAAGGCCTGCAAGAAAGAAATGACAATGGAGTTCTGGAGGACCGCTTACAAGTCAGTAAGACTGAAAAACAATATGTGAGGGAGAGTCTGTTCAGAATAAGAACGAAAAGATATGGAAGGGACAAAATGGCTTTGAATGATAGGCTGAGGATTTAAAGTATTGGGTTGTTGGAAAAGCATGACGCATTTTTGCAACAAAAAACAGAGAAAAAATACATCATGACTTTTCCGGCAACCCAATAGTTATTTTTGTCAAGTTATCCCTGAGCTTACTTTTTAAAAACACAATAGAACAACATAACTAAGGGGAAATTGGGATGAAGTAACTTTGACTCAGTAGATGTCCAGCTCTTGTCAAATGTTTGATCTGTTTTTGAACATACCCGTGGTCTTGAAATGTGATGACAAGAGTTTTGGACAAGCATGTCCATGATACTGTCAAACCTAAATTCCTCTAGTACAAAATGCCATAGGAAAGTGTCATACACAGAGAAAGGATTTAACGCATTCTTCAGAGAATGAAAATGTGTGATATAATTCTGAAAAGGATGCTACTCCCAGTTTTATAAAATAAAAATCTACTCAAACAAAATTACATGAGGATGCCAATTATCTAACAAATGTTAGTTAAATTGATTAACATAAGCCAATAATGACCTATTTCTTTACTGAAAGGGCCACAGGATGCATCACTCTACCCCACTCCCACTCCCACACTATGCACTCTCTACAGTAGCATGAACTAGTAGCAGCTGCACACATATCACCAAACTCAAGAATTTTGATAGAAAATGGACTGATTGGTAAACCAATTCTATATTTCTTGTTGATTGATGAATAAAGCTAGTTATCTGAAACAACTGAAAAGAAAGAAAGAAACCTGAAGCTTTTGAAATATAACTTAAATTGTCTATGGTTTATTTATATAACAGATGCCTAGGTATTGCTTTTTCGGGGTCTATATAATTCTAAATTATATTTATACATATAAAAAATACCTCCTGAGGAAGGTACTATTATTATCCCCATTATGCAAGTAAGGAAACTGAGGATGAGAATTTGAGAAATTTTTGCAAAGTGACACCTATTTAACGGCAAGACCAGATTTAAAACCCACAACCTGGGCTCCCCAAGTGTGAGCCGCAAACTGCTACACTACCCATTTTTCAAAGTTCCTTCTCATTTTTTTTCTTTTTAAAAAGCATCAAATGTGATATCCTTCACTCACTTACTAAAGTGTATTGCGTTCTTATTTTGTACCAGGCACTATTCTGTGTGGCAGAGACACGGTGGCAAACTTAAGACCCTGAAAAATCACTGCTCTCTTGGAACACATGTTCTAGTTGGATAAGATAAGGAATAAATAAGTAACCCTGCAATATGCAAATATATGGATGAACCTTGAGGACATTTGCTAAGTGAAATAAGTCAGGCACAGTAGGACAAATACTGCATGCTACTATTTACATGCGGTATATAAGAGTCAAATACGTAGAAACACAGAGAACAGTGGTCACTTCCAGTTTCAGTTATACATGATGATTAAGCTCTAGAGATCTGCTTTACATACAGTATTGTGTCTATAGTGAATACACTGTATGGTACATTTAAAAATCTATTAGGTGGCTAGGTCTCATGGTAAGAGTTCCTAACACACACACACACACACACACACACACACACATCAAGACAAAGAAAAAATTAATAAATCAATAGATAAACCAGATCATTTCACAGATGCACGAGCTCCACAAAGGACATACAACAGGGTCATGCGTAATGGGGGTACACCCCTTCATATGAGTTAGCCAAGAAAAATCTCTTTGAAGAGGTGACAATTTAGTTGAGACTTAACTAATGAGGAAAAGCCAAACATTTGAAGAGAGAGTGGAAGAAGGTTCCAGGCAAAGGGAATAGCAGGTGCAAAGACCCTTAAATGGAACGGACCTGGTCTGTTCAAGCAACAAAAAAAAGGTAAATAGACTTAGAACGTAGACGGTGAAGGGGATTGTAGTGAGAAAAGGTTGGAGACAAGCAGGCAATAATAGACCATGTTAAAGCCTCTAAGCCATGGTACTGGAGCCTTGGTCTTATTCTAAGGATATAGACAAACCATTTGGGAGAGTTTTAAACAGATTGAATCATTTGAGGAAATCTGTTGTTATTTTACCTGCTTGGTGATGAGTGTTAAAAGTCAAGAAGTCAGCTAAGTTATCATAGTGAAGGGCATGGCATTCAACTCTCTCCACTGAGCTTTGAAGATATTATTTAGAGGATTGATTTTGTCAGAATTACAGCTTAATGGAATGTGGAGGAACAGTCACCAGAGGCGTATCTCTATCCGTAGCCAGCAGTGCAGAGGAATGTGTCTGACTATAGTTCAAAGAAATGCTAGTTCAACTAATTGGGTTTGATTCTCCTTTCTAGAGAGGTGGTACCCATGGTGGGCTGCACGCTCCCCTCTGCAGAGAGAAAACCTGGGTTCAGATCCCAGCTCTGCCACTTAGCAGTTCTGTTCCCTTGGTAATTTACTTAAGTTCTTTAAGCCTCAGCTTATTAATCATTGAAGTAGAAATATAATGACACCTTTCCAGGACATTCTTAGGAAGATTTCTAAAAAATGAATGCTTAAAATTGTGCCTGACATATACAAATGCTGAATTCAAAGATTGTAATAGTTAGACATTTCACCCCTCACAAAATGATAGCCCCCTCCCCCAATCTACTGCCCCTCTGGCACCATATATATCTATTACAATTCCATTGACTCTATTACATTGTTTTGTACACCTGAAACAACAACCAAAAAAAACTTTTAATTACCATTAAAAAATATATTGTAATAAAATGAGTTGAAAACCTACCCAATTGTCTTAAATAAAAAAAATAAAAAAAGAAATTCAGCCTCTACCCAAATCATTTGGGGGGGTGTTTAAAGTAGTTTGTGTCTCCTTGTCATCTCGAGGACCAAGTTTGTGATTCTGCTGCCTGAGTTCACTTTTGGACCCTCTCGTCTTCTTCAGGGTACTGTCCTTTCCTCTTCCACTGTCTTCCTTCACTAGGCATGCCCTTAATCCCTTCATTTCTAGAACGAGTGCTATAACCACTAATTTGCAACAATGCATTAGTCCTGAAATAAAAGTGTTTTAACATAGAAAAGGCTCTTTCTTGCACAGGCATAGTACTCTGCAGCTGGGTGGCCCTCCTGTGTCTTATAGCAATGTGGACTGGAACATAGAGCTCCAAGGCTGCTACGAGCAGCGGGGCAAGACAGAATCAGAGCTGTGTGGAGTTTGTGCTGAGGAGCCAGGCCTGGAAGTGCAAATGGCCTGCAGCACTTCTGTCCACATTTCATTTCCCAGGACCCCACCACGTGCCCTCAATGCAAGGGAGGCTGGGAAGACTAACAGTCTCTACCTGATCACAAACAGGAAATCGTGAGATATGTATCTTTACTGGCAATACTCCTTTAAGAACTGTTTTGCTTTAAAAAAAAAACACATGGTCATCTGCTACTTAAAGAATATAAGCCAGTGTGCTCAGAGGTAGGCTAAGATGCTGTTATATGGGGTTTTATTTTGTTCTCAGTTTTGCAGCCCCTTTATTTAATTGCTTTTGGAATGTAACATTGAAATGTCAATATTTTCCTAAATCAGGTTTCAACCATGTTTACCATGTTTTTCCAGAGCGAATGGTAACTCACAAGATATGCTAATTCAGGATTAAAAAACAAAACAAAACATTGGAGGTTAACTATATTTTATTCAGTACGGAAATACTGCACAATTCACCAACTATAAATATAAAACAAGTAACATACCCAACTAATGTAATCAAGAAAATGTTAAAAATAACATAATGCCAGATGCATGTAAATGAAGTAATTGAAATGCAAAATAAAAATGAAGAAGCAATTCTGAAATTATGTTAATGTTCACATATTTATACATTGGTTTCTGAAATCTACATATATTATTCCTTCCTTCTCCCTTTCCTATGCCTTTTTCAAATGAAGTTTAAGTTGCATTTTTCAAATGACTTTCAAAATGCATTACCAAACCAGGGAACATAAAAAATATTTTAGGAAAGAATCAGAGAGCATGAGCATACCTTTTTTTTAAAATAAAAACTTGGTTTTTCTGCACCTGAAAATTCTCTGCAATTATATTGTTGCAACTTAAGAAAGATGCATTTGATATTGGAATGGTGACTAAAAGACTTACAAGTGATCAGAGGGATGAATCTAATTTTATATGAAAAAAGACAAAAATGATGGGAGTAAATACTTGGGCCTTTTAGTAGGAGCAGATGAAGATCCAATGATTATAGGGCTGACTGTGAAAGAAATGAGTACTATTAGCTAATATTTCTATATTACCTTTTAATTTACAGAATGGTTTCATAACCTTATATCAATCCATTCTCACAAAAATTAGAGGGTTGATATTGTTCTGCCCAGTTTTATAGGCGAGACAAACAGAAATCAAGAGGAGTAAATTGAATTGGGAGAGATAGCATGAGCAGTTATGGGGCATGGGTTTGAATTAAATACTTGTCTTTTAAATCCAAAATTTCTTCAATTATATTGTTAGCTATTAAGAAAATATGGTATAGAGTCTTCTCCTTAATCTGAGAGCCTGTTTCTGTGGTTTCTGCTTTCACTATTAAATTTTATATAGAAAAATAGAAAACTTTCTAAGCTTTTTAAAAATTTTTATCTTCATGATTCATCTGTTTTTCTGAATGTAAATTGAATGCCAAAGAATTCTTGAACTTTCCAGGATGTGTAAACAACTGACAAGACTGACATCTATCTTTTTCACCCACTATTTTTGTTATTTATCGATTTTAATACTTTACGTCTGTCTTATAGGTTATTTCCAAATCAAAGTAGTTTTACTATTTTTAGTTATAAATTACCTTTGTTATAAAAAACATTAAAAGGGGCAAGTCAAAAAACAGAAAAGCAATTTGAGATAGAGGGTACTAGTTATAGACATATTGGGAAAGCTGAAAGAAGGAACTCAAGAGGTATCTCAGACTCACAGTTTCAGGCAGCTGCTGCCACCACGTGGGCCAGCATAACAAAGGGAGAGGGTTACAGTACCCTGCTCTGGGAGCTGGGGCTGGTAGGAGTGGGAGCCACGATGCTGCCCACCCATGCAGAATTGTACACCTGTAGTAAAGGGGCGGTCTGATGATGGAACCATTAAAAAGAAATAACTGCCATCCACACTGGCAAAAGTGAAGAGGGAAGGGGAGACATATACTAGCCTTTCCCATTTCCCTATCCTCCAATATCCCACTAATATTCTCTTAACTAGCCCAGTCTTACAGTGAGCCGGAGAAACTAAGAAATATAACTTGTAGGGTTAAGTTCTTTGCTATGAACAGGAGGAGGAAGAGAAGAAAACAGAAGGGAGGAGTAAGGAATGAATATGGTAAAACAAAACAAAACAAAAATAACCAGACAAATGGCATTGGCTCTCATGAGACCCAAAGATAGACTGCTTCCATCAACACTCTTCTAGACTGCCTATTCCTTCACTTCCTGTTGCTCTGTGTTTTTACATTCTCATTCTTTCATTTTCCCACTCTTGCTCACACATACATGTATGTTTGTTTAAATTGGTTCATTAAACAATTTGGACTTTGTAGGTGATAGGCAAAAAACAACTTCATGCATTTTCTGCACGTTGTGCTGAATGTGCCTTTTCACTATTTCATGATCCCTTAGGTACATCCTACTCACTTTCCACTCACTTTTGACTATTTAATATTTCATTTTTAGGTAATAAAAAGTCTAGTGCACTCTATAGCAGAAACTCAGTCTTACATAATGAAGTATTCTCTTTCTTCCAATTTGAACCTATGCGGGAGACCAGCTCCTGCAGGGTCCAGGGGTTCCCTCAGGTGGAGGCGGAGTCGGCGAGGAAAATGGAAAAAAAGACACAGGGAGACACAGGAGCGCTTTTTCAAGAAGTGTCTCACTTTATTTTACAGCATGTCCCTTTTTATAGTTGACCATTATCTCATCAGTAAAAAGTTCTTTTACATAGTTTAGAT
>NW_017732061.1:520708-527362 GCF_001890085.2 Hipposideros armiger
CAAAACGACAGCAACTTGTCTGTTCCCCTTTCCCCAATTCCCCAGCACTGTTCCCATCCCCCCAATTCCCCAATAAAAAAAATCTTAAAATAAAATAAAATAAAATAAAGTTACTTTGCTCATTCCACTATACATTTAATTTGAATATAGAACTCATATGTTTCATGCATGAAATTTAGAAAAAAGTTAAGGTGAACTGTAATAACACCTGGGAGCAACTTCTAAATAAAACCTAGGTAAAGATAATGATTCACAGAATCCCGTATCAGTAGCATGACAAAAACAGATTTGAAGACAGGATAGTAAAGTAAATCCTTGTAAATACTCAAGTATGGCAACTCTGGTCATTGGATATGTTAGTAAGACTCTCAGCTATAAATCATCCTAAAATGACTTACTAGGGAGACTATATAATGTGTTTGAATATTCCATCTAAGATTCAAGATACCACATTCTTTTAAGCATTTTATCAGGTGGATTTATAATCGTTTCTCCTTTCTTTAGACACTATTTGCACTCTCTTCTGAATACCGTAACACTATATATGCATATTTACTGAAAGTATTTATCCCCATGGATGTCTTCTCTCTGAGGTTCTGAGGTCCTAAACAACAGTGACAATACTTTATTTGTTATAATTATAACAACTACCTTTGAGTACCTGGTAAGTCACCTCATATCATGTCATTTTAACTATACTTTGCTTAAAAGCTGTACTCAGAGGTCTTTATATACATATTCCCTAATTTTTATAATAACTCCATGGGGGGAGATAATATACTATTCTTGTTTTACAAATAAGGTAACCAAAGATAAAGAAGTTTCATGGGGCGGCCGGTTAGCTGAGTTGGTTAGAGCGCAGTGCTCATAACACCAAGGTTGCCAGTTCGATCTCCACACGGACTACTGAGATGCGCCCTCCACAACTAGATTGAAACAACTACTTGACTTGGAGCTGATGGGTCCTGGAAAAACACACTGTTCTCTAATAAAGTAAAAAAAACAAAAAAAACCCTTTAAAAAAAAAGAAGTTTTGGTATTTCCAAGTTAGGGTCCTATGAAACAGAGATTTTGAATCGTCCTCTGGCTGCAAAGTCTTCATGATTTTTCTTAGAGGACAGCACTTTGTATTACAAACAATCATAAATTTAGCAGCTTAACATGGAATCCATTTATCAGCTCATTTTTGTGTAGGTCAGAAGTCTGGCATGGCATGGCTAGCGTCCCTGAAGGTGTCACAAAACTGAAATCAAAGTGTCTGCCAGACTGAATTCTCATCCCAGAGTTTGGATAAAATACCTGCATCTAAGCTCTTTCTTGTTAGTAGGATTCCATTTCTTGCAGTTGTAAGATTGTGGTCCCAGTGTCTTTGCTAGCTGTCAGCTGGAGTCCGCTTTCAGCCTCTAGAAGCCAGTGACATTCCCTGTCCCATGTTTCTTCCATCTTCAAACCAGCAAGCACTCATTAAATGCTTTTTGAGCTTCAAAGCTCTGACTTCCCTCTCTCTTGACTTTTGTATCCCGATTTAAGGGGCTCAGGTAGTTAGTTCAGACCCACCCGGATAATCTCTCTACATGAAAGTCAAATGATTGGGATCTTAATTACATCTGCAAAATCCCTTCAGGGAAATACCGAGGTTAGTGTTTTGATTAAATAACTGGGAGAAGGTGTATATACAACAAGGGTTGGAAATCTCTGGGGCCATTTTAGAATTCTGCTTAGTATAGGTTCCCCCATCTTTGTATTCGTAGCACATCATAGCACAGTGCCTAATGTACTATATATTTTAAAGATTTATATTAAACAAATCCTATGCTATGTATGTGTAGAATGACAACAACTATTATTATTTTGAGATCCCCTTCAATAATAGTCATGGGGTAAACTAAAAATAATAAAAGCAAAGCAGTTTATAGCTTATAGAACCACAGCAAGCTTCTCTCCAATGGAGAGCAATGTGAGATCATAACATCTTCTCACAATAGTACTTTCTGGCCCAAATTTACATAAATCATAAAAACTGTCTAAAATGTAAAGTGGAAGAAAGGGTTTAATTATGATCATTATAGAATGGTGGGAGCTCAAACCAACAATTTATTTTAGAAAATCGCGATTTTTTTCTAACTTTCACTTATTTTCTCATTTATATAATATAGTAGAGGATGGGTGATACTAATAATGCAATCTCTCTGACAATGCTGTTGAGAAGATTGAATGAATTCATATATGCTAGTCACTTAAGGCCGCTCCCAAAGTATAAGTGCTGTGTTAGTGTTTACATTATATGCTTCATCAAGATTTCTTCTTTTAAACTTTTGAATCTTAACAGCCACTTGACTATTGTCTGCAGTAAGAAGTTCAGAAATACCAGGATTAAACTGCGGTTGACCTCAAGACATGACCTGAGAGATTATCTTGTTTGTTTTGGCAAAATTTCTAATTTAAGTTTATTATCCCATAATTTCTTCTTCTTCCAGCTTGAGGAGTATTATCTACTTCATCACCTTCATCCCATCAATACTAACAAATAAACAAAATCTTGTTAATGGAGAGTTTGATTGGGTAGGATATAGTTAATGGCATTTTAAAAGTATTTCATCTTTCTGTTTTTCCTCTCTTTATTATTATATGGTTCTTTTAATTATCATGTCTAATTTAAAGAATTTTGTGATTCTTTCTTTTTTTCTAAAGATAATCAACCTAACATATATTTTTCCTGGGGCAAAAGCCATTTGAATGTAATTTGATTTCTAAAATCATATTATTTGATCTTTTTTCTTACCAGATAGTATACAATCAACATGGATGGATTAAGTTGCCCAACAGTTCTCATGGTGATTTCTCCCACTAAAATCATAGTTCCTACTATTCTGTGTTCATTCCTGTTAGCAATTAAGAATGCCATCTCCTACACTGTCTCTTGTGGTTTCAAAACCTTACTGGTTACATTGTAATAAACTTGCATGTTGGTTATTCTCAATTAGATAAATTCTAGGTATATTCACAGTCTTTTATGTTTTTGTACCATCAGGGGTACTTAGAACAGTGCTTAGGAGAAACATGAAGATAATGCTTCAACTGGATGTTAGTGTTTCTGCAGTCTGTCCTAAATGCATTCATTTTTCATCTTTTTTTTAGCTGAGCCATCCTGCCACCTGTTGGCAGCTCAGTGGCTGCTCAGCTCGGGCCGGGACTCAAACTGCTGTTGCTCAGAGCTCAAACTNAGCTTCAGAATTTGTCACAATTGCAGTGTGTTTGGCCATGTCAGATACTGAGGCGCAGATGGCTCCCGGCAAACCTAGTTTGGTAATCTGGATAAAAAATGGGTTGAGGTTGGTTTTGTCTCTTTTTCTTATTCTACCTCTCTCCTACTCGATATCTACTCATCTTGAATTTCTAAGTTTGTTGCAGGGCAGTGAGGGGTTAGGGATTGGAACAAAGGATAAGGTTATTACTTGGCTATCATATAAGGAAGAATTTCTATGTGAAATATAGGTTTTCTATCTGAAAGAAATCCCAATGATTTTCTCCCACAGGAAATGTTTCTTAAGTTCTTCAAAATCTCTCTTCCATTCCTGAGGTTCCCCATCTTCAGATTCTTGATATCAATCATGTTTTATTTGTCTGGCCACTTACTTCTCCACAACAGCTCCAGATTTCCAATAGTCAGCCCCACAAAGATGCTCTCACTGGAGTCATCCCAATTCTCCATTCAAACTTTTAGGTGATGTCCCTTTCAAGTTGACACAAGCCCAGTGCCTTTTTACAGGGTTCATATCTGGCCCACGAGAATGAGCATGGATAACTAAGAGGTAGTGGACGGGATTGAGAGAACAAAGGAGTATTATGCTAATGTGCTCATGGATGTTATTTGTGTAAGGAAACATGGGGAATAGTGAAAAAACATCCCTCCCTAGAAAATGAAAAAATAAAAGGATATCCAACTTTGTTCAAAGAAGTTTTACTACATCTGCAGGATAAAATATCAAAAGGGCATTAAAATATTTTTGTAACTTTCTCATAGTATGTAAACAAACATTTAACATATCAAGTGGAAAAAGCAGGATATACTCAGTCACTCTCTGATGCATCTTATTTTATTTCTTCAGAGCCCTTCCCACTAACTGATAGTTTTATCACAGAATGTTATTCAGGAAGGTTCTATGGGAAATATATTTTGGAGTACCTTGTTCACTTGAGATAGACATCTCTTGCCATCACATGTGGTTATAAACAAAAAAAAAAGGGTGAAAATTAAAAAGATAAAAATATCCAAGAATTATATTCAAGAATAGTGAAGAAAAATTCCTAAAGCAAAAGAAACAAATTTTCAGATCAATTGGACTGACAAAGTTTACACTGATGAATAATAAAAAAAAAAACACTCCACAACCAGACACAGTAATTTGATATTTCAGAATGTCAAATACAAAAGATCCTAAAAGGTTTTAGAGACCAAAACAGGTTACATCCAAAGAATAAGAACTAACTAGATTGATCAAATTTCTGAGCAACAACATCAGATGCCAGACAACAAAGAAGCAGAGACTTCTAAATGTTGATGGATGATAACCGAAACCCAGACTTGGTACCCATATGCTATTAACATCCACATTCATATTCTGCCCACTATGTGCCAAACCCTTTTCTCTATATACTAACTTATATAGTCCTGTGTGTTAGACACCATTAAAATCCCATCACTCAGATAAGGAATAACAAGCACAGAGAGGATAAGTAACTTTCCCAAAGCCACAGAGTGTTGGTGCTGCTATTTGAGCACAAGGCTTCTGACTTTAGAGTTCTGACTTCTAATTACTTTTTTATTCTACTCTGTAACATTCATTATTAAGTGTGAGATCAAAATACAGTTTCACTATTCAAGAACTCAGAGCTTAACTTTTATATATTCTTTCTGGAACATAACAGTAAGTGAATAATCCAATCAACTGTCCAAATGACACAACAACACCCCCCCATCCCCACCAACCTCCCCCACAAAAAAAACGCTAGAAAGGCATTGAGTCCCAAAAACAATGTTCTCAATTTAAGCATATACGAAGAAAAATCTCATAATTTTAGCTGTGGAAACTGGCCTACAGATCAACTGGGCTAGATTGGAACTTGTGGTCAGCCCTCCAGGAAGGACAATTTAGAAGTAAAGTAGATGTAATACATATGTAATATGTATAATATAAAGAGTAATCTCAGATCTATGACAAATGCATTTACTATTGGGTTGTCAGAAAAGTCATGACGCATTTTTGCAATGAAAAATATAGAAAAAGTATGTCGACTTTTCTGACAACCCCAATATTTTAAGAAGAAAAGAAAGGTGAAAAGAAACTTCAGAAAAAATAAAACAACAAAAAAAGCCTATGTAAAAAACTCAAGTGCAAATATTAACAAGCCAAAATTTTCTGTATTAGAATAATTGATAAGGTTTAAGAAAATAACATACTTGTTCTTTATTCTTGCAACCTCAGTCTTTAAATGACTCAGGATAGTAACTAGATTAACATGGCTCTCTCTAGTCCCATTAAGATTCTTATTTCTGCAATGAACCATAGTTGTTTAATTACAGTAGAGTAAATGCTACTTATTGCTCTTTCCAATTTTTAGAATCAATATATAAAAAATGGAGAATATCTAATTATTTTTGCAAAATAACATGTTTTTCTGAAAATATATAAAGCAATGTTATAACTGATACAAATTAGAAAACAGAAGGAGGGTAAGTGGTAGAAGGAATTGTAAGCAATTCTGTGTCATATTTGACATTGAAGAAGTTAAATTGCTGACTTAGTCAACTTGCTTTGAAACTACCTAAACATTTTTTTAAATGCTAAATTACCTTTTAGGTATTTGAAATACTCAATTTGCATCTATGCTCATTATAAATTTTTAAAATACAGGACTAACTTGCCTATTTGGAACTCCTATAAATGGAGAATGGGCATTTAATTTAAATCTCTCTTAAAACTCTACTTTTAACATTTTTAAATTCAGCAACCACATGCCGAACAGGCAGCAGCTATAGATGTCACAAATGTTGAGTGCAGAAGCCGATAAATAGGTGCAATTCTGGAGAGCACAGCATTTTTTATCTATTATGCTAAACTAAAATTAAGCAAAAAATGGATGAACCCCATTGGTCACAGGGTAGCAAAATAACATGAACTGGTCATTTCGATGATATACAGCTACATCTACGCAAAAGGAGTAAGAATCTTAACCATTTTTAAGTAGTAAAGATGATTTAACAAGTGCTGGGAAATTGCTACCAGAACTCAAAGTAGAACATTAAATAACCCCATACTAGTGACAAATGTAAATTAACTGAGCCTTGCAAAGAATTGTGCAAAACTTTAAGTCATCACATTTCTTTCCAGCATAGATTTGCACTGCATAGACTCATAATTAATTATATCACTGCTTTCTCTTCTTGCTTGCTACTTTATCCATAATAACATCTACATAGAGCCGATCCTTGGGAAATCCACGAGGAAGCAAATGAAGGACAAAGGAATAGAGACACAAAGTAAATTAAAGTTACTTTGCTCGGGCCGGCCGAGTGGCGCGATGGTTAAGAACTCGCTTGGGATGCCAGAGGGCCCCGGTTCGGATCCCACATATGAGGGCCAGTGACACTGC
>NW_017732061.1:530627-573836 GCF_001890085.2 Hipposideros armiger
TTTTTAGCTGAGCCATCCTGCCACCTGTTGGCAGCTCAGTGGCTGCTCAGCTCGGGCCGGGACTCAAACTGCTGTTGCTCAGAGCTCAAACTCTTGAGCGAGCTCTTAACCAACTGAGCCACTCAGCCTAAACGCATTCATTTTTAAAGATCTAATGCAAATAAAAAAAAATCTCCATTTCTCAGGTAAAAATCACTGTTGTTTTAAAACAACTATGTATTACTGACATTATTTTCTGAGTGAAAATGAATTTAACCAGTGAATCAGAGACCTTCCACTCTTCCACATAACTCAGATACCTTTATAGCTATTCCCAATATAAGAGTGTTGATCGAAAGCTCAGTTGCCAATGAAGTTCAAAAGTCCTTTTTTTGAGAAGTAATCTATTTCATTACTTATTTTAAAATAAACCACAAATAATTTATTTTTTATCATGTGGTTTTAAATTATTTATTTCTACATTACAAATGTAATTTCTATTCTACCTGTATTTATTTTTCAATTTAAAGCAAACAATTCCATTTGTTTAGTAGTAAATAGGGATTAACTGATTTAGAAAAATTTGAATTATAGTAATCCCTAATACAGATAAGGCTCTTCCATCAATGACTGTACCTCTCTGCATAAAGGCTTTAGTTTCACAAAAAAATTACCAAAAACCCTAAACATTTGATCCAACAATTACAATCATGAGATGAAAGACAATGCACAGACAGGTGGTGATTAAATACTCATGCTTATATCACATGGCTTTATCTTGGAAGAAAACAGGAACAGAAAAAGATGCATTAAATTTATAGCTGCCACTCATTTTGCACTAGAATCCTTTTAGTACCTAGGTGAGCACAAAGAAGTGATCCATGAAGGAAAGTCCTTGCTGAACACATTAGAATACATATTTAAGTCCCTAATGTCAGGGAACAAAGGGACAGTGAGGCAGATGAGTAGAGGTAAGGTGACAGAGGATGGAACAGGCTAGCTCATCCCCCTAAGCCACAAAATATACAAAGGTATTGACGAAAAGGGGCTCACATACAAATGTTGACTGCCTCTTCAGAAACACACATGTGGCACTTTCCCTACTCATGCATCCAGTGACTGGATGGCCCAGAAAAACCATCAAGAACATCAGATGAAATAATCTGGCAAAGTGTGGAATGCACATTCCAGGGTCCATCCCCATATTAATAGTGCACTGTGAATATTCATTTAATTCCAGCTCCGCATGAATTAATAAGGTCATGAATGTGTAATTACTGTGTTAGAGAGGCAACCAGGGATAAAAGTCTCTCATACTAAAATTGTAAGTATTTCCACCAGCAGCGACTAAAGGGTCAACAATATCTACAGATGGTCAGTGTCTAAAGATAACCTTCGTGATCCTCCAGGATGAACTGGCAATGTGGCATGGCAGGACACCGACATGAGCCCCGCCCTGCAAGATTACCATCCAGAGTTGGGAGTAGCACCAGCCCCTGCACTGGTATGAGAAAGAAACAAGAATGACCACTTTAGGCATTGATTTGTGGTCTGTTACCATGGAGCATTGCACAAGGCCAATTCCTTTCCTGAAAGACCAGGTTTCAAGTAATTATATTTTGAAAAATTAAATGTACCTCTCAACTCATGACTATCTATAGCAAAGATCACGGTAAAGTTTCTTACCTGTTCTTCATGTTTTGAAAATCTTTGTTATAGAGTTAAGAGTCTCAATTAGAATCAAACAATACTTGAAAATTTTAGTGCTGTGACTGCTTGATTAAAGTGGTAAAATCCATTCCTAATGGTGCCAAATTATAACCCCGACATGCCAGAGGACAAGGGGAGTCATTCTATATTTGCTCCATTATCCTTGTAGCAGTCCTACCTTGTAACTAATTCTACAATCACCCTGTAGAGACAAACCACATTTTCTATATCCCATATTGTCTTGTTTAAAAGTAGGAATAATAAGACCTACCTCTTGGGTTTGTTGTGATGACTATATGATGTGTGTAATGCCTGTAAAATTTTACAACCTAATGCCTAACAGTACCTGAGTAAATATTGACAAAATGTTAGTATTTTCTTTAAGTATTTTCTCCCTAAAGCATACAATATAAAGAAGAGAATTGGTATTGCATTGTTCTGTACACCTGAAACTAACAATAAAAATAATAATAATAAAAAAACACAAAAAAAAAACCAAAAAAAAACTTAAGTTCAATAACTTTATGTAATACATATTTTTTCAAATTTCAGGCTCCAAAATTAGGGTGCGTCTTATACATGGGGAAATACGGTATATACTTCTGTTTAACTGAGTAATTTAGATTAAAAATAAATATTACTGAGCCTGTAAAAAAAAAGAAGAGAATTGGTGGGTTTTTTTGATCAGCATAGGAATACAAACACTTGTCGACTGAGCAATAATATCAACTAGGTATTCCATCACCAGAAAGGATTTGCTTGGGAAAGGAAAAAGGCCTGTAACCCAGCACGTGCACATTCTGGCTTGTGTGCTAAGATGGAGGGTATTTAAGGCTGGGAGACAGGAAGTTGGAATTACAGAGTTTTATGAAAAGGAAGTTAGGACCATAGAGTTTGACTAGGTGGGCTCATGAACTTCCATGAGCTCAGTTCCTCCCATAGATCTCCAGCCTGATCAGTGTCCTTAAAGTCTTTACAGCACTCATTCTGGAATTCCATTAAACCGCTGAGAATTTTGGGGCAGACTTACCAAGAATGACTTCCTCTTCTAACCAGACTGCAACAAATGCTAGTGCATCTATATTGTTTCTATAAAACCGGAGTACTGAAGGTGTACTTAAAAATATTTCATTTGAAACCAACTGCAAACATATCAAACTAGAAATGTCCAGGACCAGAATTTATATTTATTATATGTAACCTTTCATATAAAATTTTATAAATTTGAGTTTTTCAAGGGCAGAGTTGATGACACATCCATATTTGTTCCCTGACTGCATCTTACGAGGAAAATAATTCCTAGCATGCCAGAGTTGTCACTGTCTTTTATGGTCAGAAACAGTTCACGGTCCCTTGTCTCTGCTGTTGACATTTTTGAGAACCATTTTTTCATCTTTTTTCTTCTCCAGCATAAATAATCCCAGGTCCCTTAAACTTTAGCTTTGTATCACCTGATCTACTTTGAATCTATGGATTATTTGTGCCACTGATAAATTCAAAGAGCCATTTACTAAAATATTCACAAAATATAATTTGGAATTACCTTATCATTGTTCTGACCCATTCATGTTAATTGACTACACTTAAATTGACATCCTGGGACTGATTACGCTCAGTTCCCTCTGATCCCTAGATAATCTCTGAGATGCTTGTGAAACTAACATACATTCAATAAATAGTTAAAAACACCAAACACTGTAGTTCTCTATTTGATGATCTTTTAAAACTTTCTTCCCCTGATAGCACTTTAAAGTGGAGACACAGAACTCATTCGAGAGACCATTTATGCATTTGTTCCTGGGGCATCAATTGCCCTACTGTCATCCTGCCAGGAAGACACTCATTTTTCCCTCCTGTGACAAAGGAAGGCTTCCTTTGGGGAAAAACACAGCTCTCCAACTGTGATAAAACCAGTTCGAAAAGCAACTGCAGAAAGCCTTTAATGTGAATGACAAGAGTTAGAAAATTAAATGCAGCACAAGGGAATCAAATCAGTCACAGGACAGGAGCTGCCACTTAGAGAAACACAAATGTGAAACAGAAGCAGGAAGAAAGGAGCACTGGGGTGGGGAGTGGGGGGATGGAGAGGCAGGGGTGGGTGGCAGCACAGCATCTAGGAGACAGAAGTTCCTCTTCTCTGTGAATATCATCTGCTTGCCACAATATATGTTCTTATCACTATTGTGTCTGTCTGCTTCAGGCCTGAGACTTCCTAAAGTTTCTAAACAATGTGTGTGACTATAAGTTTAAACTACTTAGCATAGCTTTCTATGGTCTGTATGATCTGGTCCTGCACTGTCTGCCAGAACCCCGAGTACTCACCAATACCCCAAGTGCTACCGCTGCGGTATGTTCACCTAAACTTAAGCTGAAATGAGAGGCAATGGGCATTTATTTAGGATTAAAGAATTGCAATTCAGGGGTCACAGATTCAGGCAGAAACCTAAATGCTTTCTTGATTACAGAATGAAGGCAAGGGGTTTTTTTATGAGAAAAGAAAATGAATAATTATATGAAAGGAAGAAACAATTCTTATAGGTGATGCTGATAAGCTACCATATTTTGCCGTGTGTAATTCACTCCTGTGTATAATGCATACCCGCATTTTTGGCCCAGACTTTCAGGGAAAAAAAAATCTTTCAAATTTTTTAATTCAAATTTTTACTTGTTTACATTTAGGTACCTTTTCTGTATCACAAAGGAATTTTAGCCTTTTTTAAAACATATCATGGTACAAGAAATTTTATGTAACAAATAATTACAAAACACAAGGACAGATACAAGGTACAAGAAAGTTTGTTTGTTTGTTTGTTTTTTAGCTGAGCCATCCTGCCACTTGTTGGCAGCTCAGCAGCAGCTCAGCTTGGGCTGGAAATGCAACTGGCAACCCTGTTGCTCAGAACTTGCACTCTTGCGAGACTTCTTAACCAAATGAGCCACTTGGCAGGCCCAGTACAAGAAATTGTATGTACTGGTAACAAATTTACGATATTTACACATAATAGGAGACCAAGAACTTGTCGTTGTTGCAAGTTCATTGCAAGTTTCGGCATAAATTCAACAAAGTCGATTATCGTATTCCAGAGTATTATTTTGCATATGGATAACAGTATTGATTTCTAGAGCTACACTTTAACTCATAAGCATAAGTAAAATAATTAAAAACATTTATACAGATATGGAATTAGTACTACCCATGTATAATGTGCATCCCTTTTTTTCCCTCAGAAATTTGGGCAAAAAAGTGCTCATTATACACAGCAAAATATGGTACTCTTGGCTATACATGATTGGTTACTGATTCTATCTTTAGATAGAGAGCTCATGGTTAGAAGTTCTTGTGGTCAGGATGTTTGCTATCTCCGACTTTACAGTTATTTGGAAGATAATGTTGGTTTGGCCCAGTCCAAAAGTCTGACCTAATCCAAGCAGTCCAAAGGTTCAAGAAGTAAAACGTGCAAGGCAGTTCCTCTGAAATAGAGGCTCTGATTCCATTTTGAAATCGCTCCATTTATGTCATTTTTCACAATTACATGAACTGTTGTTTCCTGAACTTGCTCACATCTGTGTTTTTGATTACTCATTCAAACATCCCACCACGGGGAAAAATCTTCTACTCTGACCTGTGTGTTGGTTTAAAGAAGCCCTTCTGAAATACTTTCTGGTTGTGAATAGTTGCCTGATTCAGAGTTAGAACAAAATTTTAGCTTTGATACAAAAGTGCAGATATGTAAATATGCCTTTTATTCTCTGACTATAAAAGCGACAGATTATTAAATGTAGAAAATACAGATAAAGAAAAACAAAAAATAATTTCTTTAGGGTACCAATAGAATAGACCATCTAGAAAACATTTATTCATTCATTTATTCCACAAATATTTACTGAGCTTTTAATATTATCAAAGATTATGTCAAGTGCTTTATGTGAATTATCTCATTGTAATTCTAAAAGGTAGTTTCCATTATTATTCCTAGAGTGCCAAAGTCACACAGTCATTAAGGGGTAGAATCCGAGTTTAAACTTAGCTAAGCCTGATTCCTGAAACTGTGTTTTTATCTATTTAAATATGCATATGAATGTGCATACTTACACATACATATGCATACTTATATAGTGGATGAATAGACACACACATATAAACATACATATAAACATACATATATAGTAGATAGATTGATGGAAATATTCTCATCTTAATTTGCATTATATGGGGGTGTCAAAAAATGTATACACATGACTTGTATTCGTCTTTTGCTATCTGTGTATATTGATAACAATTTTGAGTGTATTGTTATCAATATACACCGAATTGAGTATTGCAATTTTAATAGTTTTTCCTTTCTTTTTTTTTTTTTTTTTTTTTTTTTTTTTTTTTTAGCTGAGCCATCCTGCTACCTGTTGGCAGCTTAGCGGCTGCTCAGCTCGGGCTGGACTCGAACCGCTGTTGCTCAGAGCTCAAACTCTTGAGTGAGCTCTTAACCAACTGAGCCACTCGGCCGGCCCCTAGTTTTTCCTTTCTTAAAATGCGTATACATTTTTTTCGCATCCTCTGTATTACTACTAATAAAGACCATTTTTTTTCTTACTTTTATCCAATGTTTTTGTTTTTTCTCAGAGCTACTGAATATACCTCAACTGTGGCATCTGACACATTCTTCCTTCACTTTGGAAAAGCCATGTTGTGCAGAGATTGAAAGCATAGCTCTGGAATAAACAACATGACTCCGGTGCTTCCTAGCAGTAACATAGTGGGCTATTCACTTAAGTCTCAATTTCCTCATCTGTAAAGTGGTGCCAATCCCCTATATGCATAATATGATCACAATGTGGGTTATGGCACCAACCTGACAAATCGTAAGTGCATAAAGGTTAATTTAAATTATTACCTAGAAGACAAGTTGTTTAAGATATAAAGAAATTGTAAAATGCTGGGCCGACCGAGTGGCTCAGTTGGTTAAGAGTTAGCTTAAGAGCATGAGCTCTGAGCAACAGGGCTGCCAGTTCGATTCTCACATGGGTCAGTGACGCTGCGCCTGAGCTGCCACTGAGCTGCCAACAGGTGACAGGATGGCTCAGCTGGTGAGAGCACATGCTCCTAACAACAAGACTGCCTGGTCGATGTTGGGCTACGTTTGTCCACATCTAAGGCTGAACTCAGCACTTTGAGCTGAGCTGCCGTGCGGATGGCTCAGTGGATAGAGCGTGCGTTCTTAACAACAAGGTTGCTGGTTCAACTCCCGCATGTGATGGTGGCTATGTTCACCCACAACTCAGACTGAACACAGCACCTTGAGCTTAGAGGCCACGAGCTGCCAATGGGCAGCCAGATGGCGACTGGCACCCTCCACAACTAAGACAAGAACAACAACTTGGCTGGTCCCCTTTCCCAATTCCCCAACACTGTTCCCTTCCCCCAATTCCCCAATTTAAAAAAAAATGGCAAAATGCTAAGGATATAATTATATCTCACTGAATTTCCTGTCATTGATAACACCTAGGACAGGGCCTTGTACATGGCAGGCTCTTAGTAAATGGGTATGGAATGAAGGTATTATTGATTGAAAAAGATCAACTCCTATTTTCATGGCCAGATTATTCTAGTATTGAAAAAATTGGGGCGGGGGGGGGGATCACCTTGATCAGCAGAGGGGAAATATCCAAAGCAGCACGGCCTGCCCAGTAATCTGAGAGACGTCTGAAGAACGGCCAGGGACAAACACAAGTGGAGTGCTTGTCATGAGATGGACTCTGTGGTTTTGACCAGCACACTGTCTAGGAAGGAAAACACAGTACAAAGAGAAAAAAGTATAGTAACATGTGCTAAGTACTATAAGTGATACATGCTAGACTGGATTTTAAAAAGAGATTATAAAAACTCAGTGGAAGAATGTAAGAGTTCCCTAGATCCAATAGAAAGGCAGGAGACAGAGTATGAGGACTGGACACACTGGAAAGAGTCACAAACTCAGTCTATTAACATCTAATTTTGGGGATGAGAAATCTACTTTCAAAGAGTTGAAAGTCATTAGAGATTACATAGCCAAAAATAGAACTTAAAGTTCTTTCATTTGAAGTAACATATGTAAATGCTTAGGGTAAGGCTGAACTTATGTAAGCAATCTCTCTCTATATATTATTTATTACTACTAGCATTGTTACCATTAGTTTTTATGGCTACAGAATTGATTTGTAGATCCTTGCAGCAATTCTTCAGCCATTATTTGAACTATGTCTTGCTATTCTTAGATGTTTTTGCTTATACAAATTCAATGTTTTTCATAGTTGATTTTTATTGCTGCTGATGTAGTTAATTTATATTGTTAAAATATATAATTTGCTTTTAAGAACAATTTGACTCATAGATTCCTATTCTCTTCCTATAGCCAATACTAATTTCTTACTTTGGAAAACTACTGCTGTATGCACTTCAATAACTTCAGTATCATTTAAGAACTATCTTGTCTATCAGCAGCAATGTCTCAAAAATGTGTAGTTTTGGGCCGGCCAACTGGCTCAGTTGGTTAAGAGTTCAAGCTCTGAGCAACAGGTTCATCGGTTCAATTCCCACATGGGCCAGTGAGCTGCGCCTGAGCTGAGCTGCCATTGATCTGCCAGCAGGTGGCAGGATGGCTCAGCTGGTGAGAGCACATGTTCCTAACAACAAGGTTTCCAGTTCGATTCCTGCATGGGATGGTGGGCTATGCTCACCGGCGACTGAGATTGAACATGGCACCTTGAGCTGAGCAGCCACGAGCTGCCGACTGGTGGCCAGATGGTGACTGGACTTGGAGCTGAGCTAGCTGCGCCCTCCACAACTAAGATTGAAGGACAACAACTTGGCCATTCCCCTTCCCCAATTCCCCAATAAAATCTTTAAAAAAAATGTGTAGTTTTATTTCTCAATCTACATATATTATTTAACTTTAAGCAAGAATTATTATTTTGGGGAAAAATGAGCATTTTCATGTTTTGATAACTTTTTCTCTTTAGCACAGAGCAAAATTTGTAGGATATTAAATATAAGCATTCTTACATTTTAAATTATTAGCATTTTCCAAATAATAAACATAAATTATCAATTTCTAGAATTATTCTTTGTACTGTGCAGAATAATAATCTTTCGACTAAATTTTGACTTTCATATTTATGCTACCTGAAAAATTGGGATCCTGGTCAAAAGAAAGGGGACACACTATCTATAAGAGAAGAGAATCTGCTAAACTTATCAAAAGCTAGTTCTTTCTTATGTCCCCATATCTCAGCTGAGAGAGTAAAAATTCAACTGTCCATTAATTTAAAATCTGATTGTAAACCTAGAGTGGCTCGGTGAAGCTATACCTTTTTCCCCTCAATTTCTCTGCTAATGACGTCATATTTACCTTTCATGGCCCAGTGCAAAAACCTGTTCAACCGGTCCAGTTGAATTGCCATTAAAAAAAACAAAAACATTCTAAATATAAATATCAGACCCTGGTGTAGGAACTCCAGAAGATAATATGAGGCTGTTTCTTATCTACTATATAACTGCACAGCAAGCACCTTGTGAGCCTTATTTGGAGAATTACACAAAAGCTTTACTGATGCAGGATGCAACCTTAGCCCTTTACAATATATCAAATATCAATCAGTGGAAGGCTTTTACAAAGGCGGCCTCAGCTCCCGCCAGCTATGGCAACACTCCCACTCAATCAAGGGGTCTCTTATCATAAGTCATGAATACAGGATCATAGTTTGTGATGGAAGGAGTGAAGAACCTGGTATTGAAACAGCAAAATCTACCTGTTACTCCTATGTTAGACAATCTCATGGAGATGAAATTAAATCCTGAAACCTGATGGCTATATATATATTTTGATTCCAAAATGCTGCAGGACAAATATCATCTCCATTTGGTTGATGGTTTTGTTGATGGTTTCTTTTGCTGTGTGAAAGTTGTTCAGTTTGATACAGTCCCATTCATTTATTTTAGCTTTTACTTACCTTGCCTTTGAGATCAAATTCATAAAATCATCTTTGAACCCAAAGTCCATAAGTTTAGGATCTGTGCTTTCTTCTAGGCAGTTTATTGTTTCAGTACTTATGTTTAGGTCCTTAATCCATTTTGAGGTAATTTTGACACATGGTGACAGAGTGCAGTCTAGTTTTATTCTTTTGCATGTGGCTTTCCAATTTTCCCAGCACCATTTACTGAAGAGGCTTTCTTTTCTCCATTTTATGTCTTTGGCTCTTTTCTCGAAAATTATCTGCCCATATACAAAATCAGAAAATTAAGTTCGCGAACTCATCCTAGAAAAAGTGCTACATACCTCATTGCTGAATATCACTACGGTCACCTTTGAAGTACTCCCCTTGGGAAGCTATGCACTGACGCCAGCACCTAGTCCACCCTTCAAAGCAATTTTGGAACTCTTTTTCTGGAAGGGCCATCAGAGCTGTCATCATATTACTCTTTTTTTTAATTTAATTTAATTTTATTTTATTTTAAAGATTTTATTAGGGAATTGGGGGAGGGGAACAGCGTTGGAGAATGGGGGAAGGGGAACAGACAAGCTGTTGTCCTTTTGTTCTTCTGTCTAGTTGTGGAGGGTGTCACTTCACTGGCCCATGTTGGTATTGTGATCATTGTGCTCTTCCTGGGTGAGGCAGTCACTTGCCGGCCATTAGACAGCAGCTCACAGGGGCTCACAGAAGTTCACGCTGGCTGCCAGCCACTTATGGTAGCTCGTGGCAGCCCACTGCAGCAGAGGCTGTAGCCTACACCTTCATCGGCAACTCACAGCTGCCCAGTTCCAAGTTGAGCTGTTGTTCATCGTCTTAGCTTGTAGAGGACACCGTGTCACTGGCCCTCATGTGGGATCCGAACCGGGGCCCTGCTACTCAGAGCTAGAGTCCCAAGCCAACTCTTAACCAATGCACCACTTGGCAGGCCCCTCATCATATTACTCTTCATTTCCTGAATGCCATCAAAATGTCTTCCTTTCAATTTTTCCTTTATCTTTGGGTAAAGAAAGAAGTCATTGGGGCCAGATCAGGTAGGTAGAAATGGTATTCCAATGCAGTTATTTGTTTACTGGCTAAAAACTCCCTCACAGACAGTGCCGTGTGAGCTGGTGCACTGTCGTGATGCAAGAGCCATGAATTGTTGATGAAAAGTTCAGGTCGTATAGCTTTTTCATGCAGCCTTTTCAGCACTTCCAAATAGTAAACTTGGTAAACTGTTTGTTCACTTGATACAAATTCATAATGAATAATCCCTCAGATATAAAAAGTGTTTAGCAACATCACTGCAGCAAAGTTCACAAACTCAATTGTCACACCTTGCATATGTGGGTTTATTTCTGGGTTTTCAATTCTATTTCATTGGACTATGTGTCTGTTTTTTTCTGCCAATACCGTGCGGTTTTGATTATTGTCACTTTATAGTATAAATTGAAGTTAGGGAGTTCTTTTCTCTTAGCATTGCTTTGGGGTCTTTTGTGATTCCATACAAATCTGATGACGTTTTGTTCTATTTCTTTAAAAATTGCCATTGGGATTGTGATGGGGATTGCATTAAATCTGTACATTGCTTTAGGTAATATGGCCTTTTTAACTATGTTGATTCTTCCAATCCATCAACCAGGAATATCTTTCCCTTTCTTTGTGTCTTCTTCAATTTCTTTCAGGAATGTCCTGTAGTTTTCATTGTATAGGTCCTTCACATCTTTTGTTTATTCCTAGGTATTTTATTCTTTTCTTGCAATTGCAAAACAATTTTTTTTTCATTTTCTGAAATTTTGTTGTTAGTATATAGGAATGCAGTGGATTTTTGTGCATTGATTTTGTAGCCAGCAACTTTACTATATTCACTTAGTGTTTCTAATAGACTTTTTGGTGGAGTCTTTAGAGTTTTCTATATAAGTAGTAAACTTTATAATACTATTGGGTTGTCAGAAAACATATTTTGTCTATGTTTTTCAAAGGTCATTTTTTTATATAAAGAACAAAGATTAATCAATGATATATTGCCTGTTTGGTTCGATAACCTTTTGCCATCTTTCAATGAGCTTCACAATTCCTTGTTCATAGAAGGATCTGTCTTTATTTGCAAAAAAACTGAACAAGGTGCTGATTTACAGCCTCATCTAAACTGAACGTTATACCACGCAAGGAGCTTTGAAGACAGCGAAACAAGTGGAAGTCTGATGGTGCAAGGTCAGGCGAGTATGGTGGGTGTGGCAACACTTCCCATCCAAGTTCTGATAATGTTTGATGGGTGATCAAACTTGTGTGTGGTCTCACGTTGTTGCGATGCAACACAACTCCTTTACAATTAGCAAGCTCTGGACATTTCTGGATGATGGATTCATTTAAACTGTCCAATTGGTGATAGTACACATTTGAATTGATTGTTTGGTTCCTTGGTAGGAACTCAAAAAACACGACACCTTTAAAATCCCATCACACTGAGAACATAGCCTTCCTCTGATAAATGTCTGCTTTCGATGTTGTTTGAGGCGAATCATCACGTTGGGACCATGACCATTTGTGCATCACATTGTTGTAAACAATCCACTTCTCATCACCACTTATCAGTCGCTTCAAAAAAGGATCATTTTCCTCACAGTTAATGAGCATATCGCAGATGTTTATATGTGCCATCAAATGAACTTCTCTGAGTTCATGTGGAACCCAAATATTGAGCTTGCTTATGTATCCCAGCTTCTTCAGGTGGTCATGAACGCTTGAATGATGGATGTTCAATGTTTCTGCAATCTCTTGTGTTGTGTAACGTGGGTTTGACTCAAACAATGCCTTTATTTGGTTGTCACCAACCTCAATGGGCCTCCCTGACTGAGGAGTGTCATTGAGATCAAAATCACCAAAACAGAATTTTGTGAACCATCATTGGCACTGAGGTTCTTGTAGAGCAGTCACTGTATGCAACTTTTCACAAGCTTGATATTCATTCTTCCCTTTATGGAAGTAAAACAGTAAAACATGGCAAAAATGCACAGTTTGGTCTTCCATCTTTGACTTGTTGTAAAATCTCCAAAACTCAACCAAATTGCTCAATTTTTTTAGAATGAAGCTAGAACTGTCAGCTGTCAAATGACATAGCAATAACATAGTTGCAAATGACTCTAGTACTTCCAAAAATGAACTAGTGCCATCTGTTGCAAACATGTGTCATGACTTTTCCTAGAACCCAATACATAGTTCATTCAAAAGCTGTCACAACTTGGTCAAAAATAATACAGAAGAAACTTAATATGAGAATGTACTTGGAACTTGGATAAATATAAGAAGAAAAAAACAAGCCAGGTGTTTCCTTCTATATATCAATGCCCTAACATTGAAACTTAAGAGTCTTTTGTTAATTTTTAAGGAAATTCTATACTTAATATAATGTATACTGATTAAAAGGATAAAGCTCTTCAGAAAAAAAAAAGCACCTCATATCTAATTGGTACATGCTCTATCAAATGATGTGAGAAAATGTTCTAATTTTTTAAAAATTATTTTCAAGGAACCCTTTGAAATGAGTTACAGATCATTATTTTTATGTGTAGGAAAAAACAAGCTAGAAAATGCTAAGTGTTTTATGCATATTAGTAAATAATGGAACTGGAAATCAAACCAAGTGCTACAGATTAAACTGTATACACTCTAAAATTTATATCCTAAAGTCTTAACCTTAGAACATAAGTTTATTTGGAAATAAGGTCATTGTAGATGTAATTAGTTAAGATGATGCCATACTGGAGCAGAGTGGGCCCCTAATGTAATATGACTGGTACCCTCTGGACACAGAAACAGAAGAAACATGTATGTAGAGAAGATAATGTGAAGAGACACAAGAAGAACACCATGTAAACATGAGGGCAGCCTTTCAAGGGATGTATCTGCAGTCAAGGGATGCCAAAGAATTCTAGCAAACCACCAGAAACCAGGAGAGACATGGCACATATCCTCTCTTGGAGCTTTACAGGGAACTAATCCTGCCAACACTTTCATCTCAGACTTTTTGCCTCCAGAACTGTGAGAAAATAAATTTCTGTCATTTAAGCCTCTCAGTATGTGATATTTCATTAAGGCAGCCCTAGGAGACAAATACAGACATCCAGGTGTCTGAAGTTCATGATTTCTCCAGTCTAATTATTTGCTTTCAAATGACTTCTCTATGTAAATATGCTCTGTACCGCAGATAAAATTTTTCATAGAATTGAACTCAACAGATGGTGATTGTGTCTTAAACATACATAGTTCCACACAGATTGAGTCAATAAGTACTTATCATTGAAAGAATCTTAGAAGACAGAAGTTTGTAGCAAAAGTAAATAAAAAATCCTTGTCCTTAATACCAAGGAAGAGAGCTATGCCAGATTTTCTGCACTCGGGATCATTTCTATTGCTTTACAGCTGTCCCTTGCATAAGAGAGTCTAGAGGCCTAGAGAGTACATTTTTCAGAAATCCTTGATGCCTGATTCCAGTTTAGAATTTACCAATCACAAGATTTGAAAAGCTGAAGGGATAGCAAGAGCTTTATTGCTGTGGAAATGGCAGACAGATATAGATTTGATCAGACCTGGCATTTTGCATCAGCTTCTGGGTCCTCCCCATGAATCTCACCTTTCTCAGTGCTGCAGGTCACTCTGAGATACATTCTTATGACCTGTTTGGCAGTAGCAATAGTTGGATCCTATTATTGAGACTAACAGCTACTGGTTCTCATTCCTGACCACACCACCAGCCCTTCCAGTGCTGCTTCTGTGTTAAATCTCTTCTTAATTGAATATTCCTAGAGTGTTTCTCTTTTCTTGACTGAATCCTAACTGTCAAAGGAGATAAGAGAATGAGAGACATGCAGAATAATTGTTTATTTCCGCCCCCTGGTTAGCTTCCACTTAGAGAATCTCATCACTCAGCATCCAAAAATAGGAAGAAATTTCAAGAGATAGAAATACATATTTTTCTTACACTCAGTGGGCATTTTCACTGAGAGAGATTTCACTTCACTATTCAGAGGTGATCTTAACCTCATTTAATACTTGACAGAATTAAATTTAACTTCAACCATGATGACTTCATGGCAGCATACAAATGCAGTTGACACACTCTAGACTATTGTCTCAGCTCCTCACATACAATGCTTGGCTCTTTCCTCCTAGTATGGCAAATGTACTTTCCATGAACTCACATTACCTCTCTACAGGTTACCTTGCAAATTCTGGAGATGCCAAAAAAATGTATACACATGACTTGTACTTATCTTTTGTTACCAGTATATACTACCACAATTTTAATACAGTTTTTTCCTTTCTTAAAATGTGTATACATTCTTTTGGCACCCTCTGTATATGCACTTGTGTTTTTTACATTCTCATACCCCTTTTCTTCCTAACCCCAGATTCCCTGTTGTCAACTCCAAACACTCGCCCAGTCAATATGATAAAACATGTGTTCAAAGGGAAGGATAAAACTCCATTAAATACAGAATGAAAATTTCTCAACTTAGTTACTAATTCATTAAAGTAACCAATGCTTAAATGATTTTTGAGCTTGCCTCTGAGAAAGACACTTATAGTAAAACCAATATATGAATAAAAGGAAAAAGGAACCCATTTTAGTCCTCCATATTCAAACAGGACACTTTTATTCAATTGGGTATGATTTATGTATATCTTTAAAATAAAAAATATTTCTATTATGGATATTCTAAAATAAAAATAGACCTCTGACTGTCCAATAGGTAACACACAGATTTCAAACATTATTTAAAAAGAATAGTGTTTGGCACAATTGTTGCTATTGTAAGGGGTTGGTGTTATGACCCTATGGTTACAAAGATTACCATGGCTCACTTTTAACCTCAAAAAAACTTTTATAGTATAATGTACCTTATTTCATGAGTTATGAAAATCTTATTCTTTAGATCATTTCCTCTCTTTCAAGCAATTCATTTAAATTCTGACTTAATAACGTGGAGCTTTGTTCTCTTTCCCTTCACCTTCTTGAAAAAAGGACTGAAATTTAAAAAATGAAATATAATCACCTGTATAACTTCAAAGATAATCCACTTTGCTTCAAAAGATTTTGGTAAGTTTTTCTCTGGATTCAAATAAGCTCTGACAGTTAATGAAATTAATTCAAGTGTGAACAGATGAAGGAAATGACACAGAAAATTTGAAATATTGGTAGTATGGAGGTGAACATCCAAAATTAATCTAACTTCACAAAGGGAAATGACTATTTAGAAAATATTTCCTTTAAGTCTTTAAAAAAAAAGGGTTTTGCTCTAAGTAGAGGGGGAAAATAAAGCTAAATGCATAATTTACTTGAATTCTTTTTATATAGTAGTCCTCTCTTATTCACAAAGGATATGTTTCAAGGGCCCAGTGGATGCCTAAAAGCATATACATATTATATTATATATATTTACATATATACTGTTTTTCATATATATACATATAAACCTATAAAATTTAATTTAAATTATGATGTCAGAGATTAACAACAATAACAAATAATAAAATAGAACAACTCTAACAATATAGTGTAATAAAAGTTATGTGAATGTGCTCTCTCTTCCTCTGTCTCTCTGATAACCAAGATGACAACCAAGATGGCTACTCAGTGACTACATGGACATGTAGCAGATGCAGTATGGATACATTGGACGGAGGGATGAATCACATCCTGGGTGGGACGGACTGGGGCGGTGCATGATTTTATCACGCTACTTGAACAGCACACAATTTAAAACTTATGAATTATTTATTTCTCAATTTTACATTTAATATGTTTGGACTGCAATTGACCACAGGTAACTGAAACCATGGAAAGTGAAACGGCAGAAAGGGGGGACCACTGCATATCACAATATCTAGGTGTCTAAGTTTCATTTATTTATATAAGCCCAACATAAGAAATACTAACCTAGATGTAAGAAAATCAGTGAAGTTCTCTAGTTTAAAATTTTATTTGTTTACTAAGCATGTCATCTTTTTAAAATATCTTTGTTCATCAGGTTATACACTTTTAAAATGACAGAGAATGTATGCTAAGGCTAGACACAAACTTTTGAGTTATCAACTCCAACAAGAGGGCATAAATCGACCCAAAACTTCTTCTTTACACTACTTTTCTATCTTACCCATGAAGATTGAGGTTTCAAAATATTACAGCAGGGGTTTGGATTAATTCCAGGAAGTAAACATTATAATTATTGTCAAGAAATACAAATTAAGTAATATGATGAAATGGAAGTTTATTTAAACAAATATAGAACTTTCATTTTCAATTTGCAGATGTAAAGTTAAAATTTTTTGATGTCACTCTGAAAATAATTATCAATATAGGCAATGCGGTCCTTTGCACCTAGATGCCTTAGTGTTTTGATGCTCTGTATCATACCCAATAATCTCCCAAAGAGAAAACTGCTTGCCTGACCACAGCATCCAAATTTAATAAGACCTGAATCATAGTAAAGATAAGATAAAAATAACTTGACCTGTGAAAATTACTGATTTCTTACAATTCTACATAAAGAAATCAATCCTTTTCATTCAAAATCTTTAAAAATATTATTATTCAATTCCTGAGTTATTTTTTGTACTTGAGTAGGTATAGATTTGCTGACTATTCTGTAGCTCTTATTTGAACAATAACATATTTTATGCTAATTTACAATGTTAGTTTTTGCATTATTATTTATAATAAAACAGAATAAAATAAGATTTAATTACAATTGCTATTCAGTCAGAGAAGCCTGGTTTCAAATCCTAGATTCTCCATTTACGTAACTGTATGATGCTGGAAAAGTTATTTAGTTTCTCTGAGACTTACTTTCTTTGCCAAGTAAAATGGAGATCATCAAACATATCCGAGAGGTAAGTTGTAAAAAATAAATGAGATAAACGTAAAGGTCTCTTCCCAGGCTTGGCACATATAACTGTTCAATAAAAGAAAGTTTAAAAAAAAAGTCCTTCCTTCCCCTTTCTCTCCCTCTCTCCCTCCCTCCCTTCCTCTATTTATTTCTTTGTAGTATGTAATTTTTTGTGTAGTAGAGCCATTCCAGCCACCTGTGGCAAATGGCCTCCGGGAACACTGTAGTGATGAATGGGTTGGCAGATTGAGCTAGAGCAATGATTCCTAATCTTGTAACAAATTAGGATTACCTAGTGAACTTTAGGAAATTCAGATGACTTGTCCCATATTAGATGTAATAAATTCAAATTTGTAAGGAGTGTGATTCAGGAATATGGATTGTTAAAAATTCTGTTGCATGATTCTGATCTATCTGGTCTGTAAACATTTGAGGGCAACTGGTCTAGACAATATTTTCTTAGATACAAAATATTGTTTGTTTTGTTAAAATTAATACAGAAAATCAACTTCTAGGTTCCCACCTGACTTTATACTGACTGATGTGGCAATTTATATTCTAGCCGAGAGCAAAAACAAAATCTTTAGAAGTTCAAACTGAAAGTACATTTTTATTCATACAGTCAATAAAATTGTATTGAGCATCTAATATGTCACAAGCACTTTCCTTTTGTAGGGAGGACAAAATTTGCCACACCAAAATGTGTCTCTCTGGCATGAGGAATATTTTATATTTTAAGAAACAAAAGTCTCAGGAAGAACCTTTGATGTCCTTGCTAACTGCCTAAAAGAATTCCTGGCCTATTCCAGGAAAAAGAGCTATCACCAGAGCTACCTACACACACACACACACACACACACACACACACACACAAAACACACACACACGCACATGCACACGCACACGCACACACACACACACGCACGCACACACGCACACGCACACACACGCACACGCACACACACACAAAACACACACACACACACGCGCACACACACACGCGCACACACACGGTATAGAGTCCCTTCTGTGTCCCGTTGTCTCTGCATGGCCCAGTAAACATCTGTTTACCAAACTTTTGCTTTTTCATCTCCATGTGAATTGCCTTCCTCCCCTTTGAATCCCCCTTTTTCTTTAACTCAAGATGGCATACAAGCCTCAACCGCCTGACTTATCCTCGGGTCCCATAGTCTTAGGAAACCCCATATCTATGTACGTAATTAAATTTGGTTTTCTCCTGTTAATCTGCCTCATGCCAATTTAATTTTTAGACCAGCCAGAAGAACCTAGAAGGGTAGGGAAACATTTCTTCTTCTCCAACATGTTCAACTCCCTGAAACCCTAGCTTAATTGCTCTTTAAATTCTTTCTCATACTCCTAGAATCTCCAAAGTTCTTTTACATATGTTATGTTCACTTCTATTGGCCCTATTTATCAAGAACCCCACAAATACGATGGGTGGAACTGTCTGTCCAACTAATAAACAAACAAACAAACAAATAAATAAATAAATAAGCAAGCAAGTACATTCTTAATCTTTATTTTATGCTACTCTTTTTTGAAGGTAGTGGAAAATATATGGCCCAAAATAGCAGAGCACATGATAACAATACTCCTGAGATAAAAGTAAGAAGTATCTCCCTCAACTGCAGTTTATTTGGGCTTTTTTTTTTCTTTTTTTTTTTTTTGGTGGTGGGGGTAAGCCTTTATAAATTGTAACTATGCGATAGATGTTTATAGAACTGATGAAATGCAAAGCCAATCCTTACAATTAAGAATGGGATCCAAAAACTGGATACAAAGGAGCATTGGTCAATTATGATATTAATTAACTGGGAGTGATTCTAGAATGATACCTTAAGAATTCACTTCAATATTTTCAGCCACTCTTCTGCTGCCACCACTTTTTAAAACCATTTATTAAGGTTGACAGCTGAATTGCCTTTCCTACACATTTTTTGTTACTACAGTGTAATGGAAGGGACCATAAATTTTCCAAATATTCCTTCATATTAACAATTCATCTCATTCAGTGTCTCACAGTTAAAAATTAGTATATTATTTGATATAAAAAACGCTTCCAATTTCCAACAAAACATAACTTCTGAAAAAAAATCAATATTACATTAGCTTTGAGGTTAATAGCAACATATAAAGAATAGAAGACAAGCATACTAAGAACAGACAGAAGGAATAAGGAAGAAAAAATAATCTTACCAGATCAAAATTTCTTGCCAAAGAAGAACTCCTAAACCAGAAATAATTAATCTTTTCATTAAATGTTAATGTAGCTCCATTTTAAAAAATGAGTTTTGAAAGGCCTAGTCACACATGACTAAAAATGCTGAATTACTGTACACAGCCAAGCTAGTAGATGAAAGCAATAATCTTTGGGACAGGAAAAAGCAAATATAGAAAAAGTTAAGAAACTTTTAACAATGCTTTAAAAAGTTTTCTGTTTGGTCATTTTTAAATAGCTTTTATAGTGGAAGAGTACTATTTTATGAACATGAAATGTGAATACTGATCATACCCCACTCTCTTAAAACTTTCTCAGTTCCACATAGAGAGAAGCAAACTGAAAAGTGTAATCAGATTTCAACTTTTTCTATCCTTAAAGTCTCCTTTTTAGCATGCCAATATTACATGTAATGTTAGGCTGTCTAGTTAGAAACCTCTCTATAGATAGGAAGTATCTTCATATTCCTGAGTTTTAGTCTTTTTAAAATCACACTTCTGTGATAAGTCAGAAAGTACTTATTTAAGAATAGTTGACAATAAATATTTATTGTCATTTAGCATGGAAACCTAGGGGGAGAAGATAATCAACAAAGCTGCCTACACAACCCAAAAACACCTATTTGGGAAAGGAGATATGCAGCCCATCATTTGAGTGGCTTGTTATATATCCCCATAATCTGAATGTTTAGATAAGCATTAGATGGTATGCGTTTTCAGATGGATATTATGTAAATATGGACTGAATCCAGAAGAAAACACAGGGATATACTGTAAGAAAACTGCATTCTGGTACTCAAGGCAACATTTAGGAAAACAGTTGTTGGTAAAATTTAACATAGATTTCTAACAGAACTATTCTTATTGTAGTATTGTTTAATCTCTTTTTTTACACACACACAAAATTGATTATGTAATAATTATTTGAAAAGTGAAAAAATAACTTAATTTAAAAATATTTAAGCCTACTTTTTCCCTATTGAATCGATTGCTTTGATAACTATTTAGTATTAACACAACAATTAAAACTAGTGATATAAATTATAATGAAAGATACACTTGAAAAAATTTGTATTTCAACCCAAACCTATCAATATATCACATTAAATGTAAGTGGTCTAAACACTACAGTCAAAAGTCAGAAATCAAGAGAATGGATAAAAAAGTCAAGACTGAACTCTATGATGTCTACAAGGAAAGCACTTTAAATACAAAGATTCAGTTAGTTGTGAAAAAATGATGAACAAAAATATACAATGTAATTAGAATGCATATAACAGTGAAATCAATATTATAACAATAGAACATTTACTAGTTTAATGTGAAGAAAAATAACTATTTCTGCCCCCTGGGGAAAACTGTTTTCAATATAATCTAAAAAATACAATTAAATAGTATTAACAAACATACTAAGTGTAATAATAAGGATTATAAATAGCTACATATCATTTCAGATCTATTTTGGCCATCAAGTAGGTTTCACTCAAGTCAACTGGTGTTTAATTCTCCCATGACTTTCTATGGGTCTTACAGTTGTGCCTCAAAATTATCCACCTGAATTTTGAAGAGTCCACATTGATTCCCATTCATAATTGGTTGAGTGCCACTGGGTGAGGTGTTATCTCTCTCCTCATTTTAAACCCCTCATGCTTGTGTGGGATCCAGTCAATTTCTCATATCCAGCACCAGAGAATCCCAAAAGTAAAAATTCACAGTGTATCTGAGGTAAGAGACTACTAGGTTATCCTACATGAAGCTAGGTGTCATGTCAATGCTTGAAGTAAAAGACCAAGAAAATATGAGAAAGTACTCCAGCGCAGAGCAAATTAAATGTCTAATAGATACCTCAATCTTGACATGTCTATAACCTATTATTTTTACCCATCTCCAAACATATCCTACAGTTCTCCCTATCTTCATAAATAGGAACTCCATCCTCGTAATTGATTAATCAAAGATGACAATAACTGTAATTGAAGTAGGCATATTATGTGAGCCAGGCTGCTGAAGAGGCAACATTGAAGAAATGTGGTATCACTACATATGGACCAGGTCATATTTATACCTATGTCAAAATATTTCCATATGAGAAAGTATGACAGAAAATATAATTATTTTCTAAAAATCTGACCACATGTTGAGGTATATATTTACTCTTTGGTATTCAGAGAAGATCACTGGAGGCTATCTCTTTCAGGAGATTACTTGAGTTAGAGAATGAATTAGAAACATAAATAGTAATTAAAGACATCCAATGATAATGTTAAAGTAAGAATGAGAACAATAAGCAAATTCATTCTCAATATATAATTTTCACAACAAATTATTCACCGTTTCCTACAAAAATTAAAATATACTTAGCATGATAATATAAAGTGTTAAAACAGTAATTACTAATGAATCTTGATGTTTCATGTATCTCAGAATATTATTCAATTTAAAGTCTGCTAAAAAATGTCTCAAATCTCTCTTATTTACAATCAATTTCATTGCCTTTCCAATAATGGCTCTGGTAAACTACACAATTACAATTATATATGGGTAAGTGATAAATCATTCAATGACTTCAGAAAAAATCCTTTACTGATAGTTAGGTCCCTTGCTCAATAATGACTTCCTTGTAAATTATTGGACTTCCAAAAGTACTTCCTGTAATAACTTTTTGGTATCCTTATATATTAATATAATAAAGTACTATGGATTTATATTTGTAGTGGGGTGGTCTACTCCTAACAGTTGCAGTGTTTGGGGCCACAATACAAAATACTTTTTTATTTATGTCTTCCAAAGAAGCTTTATTTAATGCTTTATTAAATTAAAAGGCAAACTACATATTTAAAAAATTAATGCCTAATTTCAAATCAATTTAAATAGAGATTTTAACTACTTGACTTAATTGTCATATTAAATATGCTTATAAAGTAAAATTATTCTCAACATTTAGCACTCAATGATAAATGACCATCCAATGCATAATGGCCATTTTGTGGTCAACATAAAGAATCGGTACCTTATTTATTGCATATTACATCTAAACCCACAAATACACAGATTTAAGAGTAATATATATCATTTAATTTTGCAAAATGTTCCTTATACAGCCAACTGCAAGTGCTCAGAACATAACATACATTTGTGAATAACACTGGAACCATAAATTGGAACATGAAGAGAAACTCAAAAAAATGAATGCTCAGCACTTCTTACAAAGTTTTTAATTATGCAAGACTTGATTGCATTCATTCTAGGTGAAAGGAAAGATTTAACAAGTTAATTTTTCTTTCTCTATGTAAGCATTTATGTCTCTCAAACATGCCTGCACTCCTGCAAGCAGTGGTACCACCCAGAAATCTTCACAACATTCACACAGTCATCATTTGTTTTGAAGACATTAGACAAGTTATTCCCTGGGGAATAAAATAAAAAGAGAGGATGTTCAGGGTTACAAAAACTGTGTGGATCCCAAGTGAAGAAGACACACCTGAATTCTTGAATAAATTCATTTTTGAGTGTTTGTAACATGGATAGCTGGGACAGGACTCTTTCTATCCAGTTCTTAGGACACTCATAGTGAGGTCTTGCTGGACACTGAAGATCCCTGTAGACACTGGAGATTTCTTTGTTGTACAGAACTACCCTTTGCATTTCAACTTGCTGGAATTTCTGATCCTTACCTGTGCAAAACCAGTAACACCCACCAGTCATTGTGAGAAGCATATAGCCCTTGCCACATTTCCTAAACACCTCCTAGGGAATGATATTGCTTCCATTGTTTTACACTCAGAGTCAGACATGTAAGAGGTGAGAACCGGCACCATTTAACTACATGTAGGCACAAATTCCATTGAACTTACAGGTTGGTGAGATTTAGCAGAATTTGGTTTATAGCTCTATAAATGCAAGAGGCACTAAGCAGGACATTTGGACAGCAAAGAAGTTCTGGCTGTATGTCCTGATATGCTTGTTTTTTTGTTTTTTGTTTGTTTGTTTTTGTTTTTGACAAAGTAACTATTTCTTCAGAGACTTACAAACAGTAAATGGCTCATTCACCTTTCTTCATATTCCTACACAGCTCGTCCATATTGACCAATAGGAAGGATTAACATAAAAAACGTGGATCCTGGATGGCAGGAATGTGGCAAGTAAATTCCCATCCTGTTCCAATGACATACAAGACAAACCCCTCAGTCTCTGAACCCCAGCTCTCTTCCTGCTGATCAGGATGGGTCTTCTAGTCCTTCGCAACCACACATTGCAGATGACAACTAGTTGAGCTAACTTGGTATACATACATGAAATCTGTATGCCTTTTTCGGTGTACATAAAGGTCAATGAACTATTAATGAAGCCTTAGTTCAATTACATGTTGTGGTTTGGTTCATTTTTATAACCTTCCAAATTTCCACAAAAGCTAAAGTGTAATTCTAGAGACTGTTGAATCACTGCAATGTAAATAAAGAACTGCAACAACATTAACTTTACAGCCTGACAGAAGACCTTAATTTATCTTTAGTTAGCAAGGTTTTCACAAAAATATCTTTCTGAAAGTTTATTTATAGCTAAGTGACTAAGATACGATAAAAATATTCAGAATAGCATATTGTGTTAGAAGCACACTTTGCTAAGAGCTTTTTTCTTCCTAAGCTTGTAATTCTCTCCACATATAAAACAAAGAAACAATAATCTGCAAAACTTCTTCCAAAATTTCTAAAAATGCATTCCTTGATTCTTTTCTAACTATGAAATTAAATAAATATCAGATAAAGTAAATAAAAGTTGGGAGATTAATATTCCAATTCAAAGAAAACATTCTGACATTGGGCCAGACTCTCACATTGTATTTGCAAGCAATAATATTTTTATATACTGTGGACACATCCAAAATCATAAAATTTTTAAAGGTATGCAAAAATATATATCAACTTTTTTAGGAAAAATAGTAAAAATTGACAGCAAGAGTGACATAGGCATTTGTGATTGTTGGTCTTGTAACTTCAATACCGGGAATTCATTAAAGAGAAATAACTGAAGAGAACACACACACACACACACACACACACACACACACACACACAATATATATATATATATATACCATATTTCCCCATGTATAAGATACACTCTTTTTCAAAAAATTGGGGGTCTAAAAACTGGGTGCGTCTTATTCAGTGGTTGTAGATTTTTTTTACTTGCATTTCCTGCTTGTTTCGTGCTTGTTTTTGCACTCATACAACCACTGTATAAGATGCACCCAGTTTTTATACCCCAAATTTTTCGAAAAGGGTGCATCTTATACATGGGGAAATACAGTACGTACAAAATCATGTAATAAAATAATCTTTAAAATAAAAATATAAGGTAGAAGGTAGCAGATGTATAGGAAACAACACAAATATTTTAAAAGAGGGAATGACTTAGTAAATTATGGAATACCAACAGAGAATACGATTGAAATTCATAAATATTGAGTCTCTCAAGAGAAGGAGAAATGTTTATAATGATCTCAAAAGCAGAAAATCCATGTGCATAGTGACTACAATTATGTAAAATGCATATACATATGGATGGTGAACAAAAGTTCCTATGTGACAATAAAAATAATTTTATTTGAGTGGAAAGAGTAATTTACTTTTTGTCTCTAAACAGCTATAATTTGTTATATGTAGCCTTAATAATTATAGAAACCATTTCATTGAAATAATATTAAAAATGGACATCAGGTAAAACCATACAGTTGTCCCTCCATATCTGTAGTGGGGGGTTGGTTCCAGTAACCCCTGCTGATACCAAAATCTGCAGATGCTCAAGTCCCTTAAATAAAATGGCTTAGCATTTGTGTATAACCTACACACATCCTCCTGTATGTATTAAATCATCTCTAGGTGACTTACTTCAATACCTAATACAATGTAAATATTATGTAAACAGTTGTATTGCTTAGGGAATAATGACAAGAAAACAAGTCTGTACATGTTCTGTAGAGATGCAACCATCATACAAGGTCTGACAATTAAGTTCACTAACTTACGTTGGCAGCACTGTACAAACAGCTCGGTAAGATTTCATAACCTTGGTATATCAGTGTCTCACAGCTGTGTTCATGTTGACGTGTGGTGGTGTTTTGCTGAGTGGCGTTTATTCTTGTTGTTGAATGTTTTTTTGTGCTGTTGCGAGAATGTCTGAGCTTGAATTAGAGCAACAAACAAATATTAAACTTTCTTGTTAAACTTGGAAAGAGTGGAAGTGAAATCAGGGACATGTTAGTCAAGTATATGGGGATAATGCCATGATGAAAACAGCAGGGTACAAATGGATTAAATGTTTTTCTGAGGGGAGAAAACACATCACTGATGAAGAGAGGTCAGGGCGGCCAGCAACGAGCAGAACTGACAAAAACATTGCAAAAATTCATTGAATTGTGCATCAGAATCATTAGCTGACTGTGACAAGCATAGCAGACCAAGTAAAGATTGATACGGAAACAGTTAGGAAAATCTTAACTAAAAACCTTGGCATGAGAAAGGCGTGTGCAAAAAAGGTCCTAAAAGAGCTCACCGGTGAAAGAAAGCAAAGGAGAGTCGAAGTTTGCCAAGACCTTTTGGAGATGCAAGACAATGTTTTGGGCCGTGTTATCACTGGTGATGAAACATGGGTATACCAATGTGACCCTGAAACAAAGCGTCAAAGTGCACAATGGAAGTCATCCAATTCTCCACGACCTAAAAAGTTCTGTCAGTCCAAATCAAGAGTCAAAGCGATGTCACTAACCTTTTTGTTATCAGAGGGATTATTCATTATGAATTTGTACCAACTGGACAAACAGTTAACCAAGTTTACTATTTGGAAGTGCTGACAAGGCTGTGTGAAAAAGTTCCAGAAAAAGAGTTCCAAAATTGCTTTGAAGGGTGGACTAGGCACTGGTGTTGGTGCACAGCGTCCCAAGGGGAGTACTTTGAAAGTGACCATAGTGATATTCAGCAATGAGTATGTAGCACTTTTTCTAGGATTAGTACGCAAATTTAGTTGTTAGTCTTCATAGACCTAACTATATAGCACACGTCAGCATAAACATAACTTTTAGGGCTGGCACAGTGGCGTGTTGGTTCAGACTTGGCTTGGGATGCCAGCTCTGAGTAGCAGGGCCCTGGATCAGATCCCACATGAGGGCCAGTAACGCTGCGTCCTCGACAGCTAAGATGGTGAACAACAGCTCGACCTGGAGCTGGGCTGCTGAGAGTCGCTGGCGATGGCATTGGCAGCAGCCCCTACTGCAGTGGGCTTACATAAGCTACTGTGAGTGGCCAGCAGCCAGCATGAGCAACCAGCAACTGGCGTGAGCTGCTGTGAGCCTCTGTGAGCAGCCGTCCAGTGGCTGGTGAGTGACTGCCTTGCCCGGAAAGAGCACAATGATAATACCAACATGGGCCAGTGAAGCGACATCCTCCACAACTAGACTGAAGAACAAAAGGACAGTAACTTGTCTGTTCCCCTTCCCCCAATTCCCCAGTGCTGTTCCCCTCCCCCAATTCCCCAATAAAATCTTTAAAAAAAAACAAAAATCATACCTTTTTAAAAAATATTTTCAACCCTGTGGTTGGGTGAATCCACAGATGTAGAACCCGCAGATACAAAGGGCCAACTATGTATGTGTGTGTGTATGTATTATATCTATATCTATATCTATATCGATATCTATATATATATAGAGAGAGCAAAAACATTATTGTCAAAGTAGCACATGGAGGTTATATCTATATTGGTATAATTGTCATCTTGGTAACAATTATATTCAAATAAATTTTCAGAGTCATAATTAAAAACTAGCATGCAAAACACTGCTTTGTTAATAAAATAGATTTTAATGATAAGATTAATACAAATTTGACTTAAAAATGACTTGCCTATACTAATATGCATTCAGTAGTATGACAGCCAATCCAAGTATACTATGAAGTCTTAGCTAACTAAAGATATGAAAAGCAATCTTAGCTACTTTTATCCACTCTGTCCCAGCAGTCTACAAACTGAGAGAAAAATTAAACAATATCTTTTCAGAGAACTTTGTGAAGCAGCTCTTATCTGTGCAGAAACGAAATGTGATGTTCAGAAATCACTCAAGCTTTGTGAAATAAAAAAGATTAAAATTCAGAGAAGAGGAAAATGCAATTAAATATTTGTACAACTGCATGAAGGAAGTATCTTAGTACTCAGTAAAAGTTACAATCTCCTCTAAATATCTAGTTATACTCAATTATTTTATCCCCCTTGCCATTTCTGCAGCTGCTGAAGAAACAGCTCATCACCTAGTTCTAATGACTATACCTTAATAATATGTATTCCCTATGGTGGCACCAGTCATACAAGTCAAGAAATTCTGGAGTTTTAAAAGAAATTAGTTTACAAAGATAGTACCTATCTTTAGTCTATCTATAGTCGAGATCCCTTAACCTAAAGCCCTAAATTAGATGAAGAATTAGATAAGAATTGTTTTCTACATTTTTCATATGTCAGATTTAACTCCATTGCAAAGCAGAGAATGGAAATCATTACTGAACATTCACTGGAGTCCTGAATTTCTATCTCATGGTTCTTCCATTTTATAGGCAGAAAACCAAGCTCAATCATTTAACATGTCAAGGTTGCTTTTGCTTTGAGTAGATAGAATTGTCTACCTCTTTACTTTACTAATTATTATATGTATCTCTCTCTCCCTCCTTTTGTATTTCCCTTGCCTTAAAAATACAAAGATAATATATGAAATCAAATTAATAGAATAAGACTACCAATTTTTTAATTACTCTAAGGTATTTATGAACTGAATGCCAATAAATGAATGCCCTCCACACCTGAAATTTTAGTAGACAAGGCCAAAAACTAGCATTGCCTTAATACTAGCGGTAAACTATAGGTACCAATGGCATAAGGCATATTCTGTGGTAAAGCATATTTAAACTGTAGAATGTAGTTATATATGCAGGAAGAAAGCAAAATAATGGACAAAATATTCTTGAAATTACAGAGGATTATTTGTTACTCCATACATCTGTTGATCTCTAGTAGATGAATATAGCAGCTGAGTCCAAAATATACCCTAGATGCATACATTTGATAAATCCTTGGCACATGCAGCATGGTTATGCCTTTTTTTAATCATTAATAATTTAATAGTTGGGAGAAGTTTTTTTGTCTTATAATTATAGAAAAGGGGAGAATGACATGATTAATTATGCACATTCACATCTGATCAATTAGAGTCACATTACTGGAATGACTCTCTACATGTCAATTAGTTCAACTCCTTTCTCTATAAATAAGAAAACATTTGGCCACTATCCAGTTGCAAAGTACTAAATATCTACATTAACTATTCTGTTGAGACACTGAAAAGAGTTGTTATAATGCAGATATCTTCTAGGAAGTATAATGCGTGTCTATTAATAACTTAGTTTAAACTAGTCAAATGAGCTACAGTCAATGAGAGAAACCATGAATGGCGAGAACATAGAATACAAGCATTCTGACAAGAAAAGCAGAGAAAATATCAATGTCTGAAATATGCATCACTGACAAGAGGGTTTGCCTGAGAAGGCTACACCCATGTATATTGCTTGCTGTAGAAGAAAGGCTCCAGGCACTAAGAAAGGATATCATCCAGGAGGAGGAATGAAGATCAGGATGATCAATGAAGACAAATTTTACAATTTCTACATGGGAATAAAGTTAAAGGAACTGTGAACTTACATGACAAAGTTTGGGAAAGATAGTTTAATTACTTTTAGGGTGTTTTAGATTTTTGTGAACCCTAATATTTTCCATTAAGTTTGTATACTAAAGCACTGGATTTACACAGTCAGCATAACTCTGAATCCAAAAGATGACATTTCCATTAGTGTATTTGTTTGTTCACTTGCTTGTTTGTTTTTTAGTAATGGGCATCATTAAAACTGGCAAAGACTTTGAGTCAAAATTCAGTTTATGACTTCTGATACTGAGATGATGATGTCAACCCATGTATCCCTCTCCCTTTGTTTTCCTCCAAATGCAACTACAGACACTCAAAATAATTCAAGAGAACCAAAGAAATACTCTGAAAGGTGATTTAAGAAAAAAAAAGTTAACTGGACTGGAGAACACAGTGGCAGGGCACCTCATGTCCCTCCATACCACAGAAGAAGATCTACACCAGTTGTTTCCTGACCCCAAATCTAGCAGCAGAAGGAAGCTCAAGTAGGCTCATTTCTCCCCCAGAACAAATAGAAATCACCAAAAGTAAGCAGCCAGAGCAAGTGTTCTTCTAAATTGGGCCTGAGAATCCCCATATCCACCACAAAGTGAGGAGTGCAATCAAGGAGATGGAACTGGCCATAGGGCAAAGAAAAACTAAATAATTTGTCATTCGGAGTCCTACTCTAAAGGATTGGCTGAAGAAAATTTAAACAGAAAGGAAATGATAAAAGAGAATACAAAAACATCAAGAAGGAAGAAAAAAAAGAGCAAATATAGGAGTACATGTAATACACTATGCTTTCCCTTTATGAGTTTTATAAAGATGTTTCATGGTTGAAGCAAAAATTAATGCTCAAGACAATGACATTTAAAAGTGATGGAAGAGGGGCCAGCCGAGTGGTGCGTTGGTTAAGAGTTGGCTTGGGATGCCAGCTCTGAGCAGCAGGGCCCTGGTTCGGATCCCACATGAGGGCCAGTGATGCTGTGCCCTCTACAGCTAAGATGGTGAACAACAGCTCAACCTGGAGCTGGGCTGCCGTGAGTCGCTGGCAATGGTGTAGGCTGCAGCCCCTGCTGCAGTGGGCTGCCATAAGCTACCATGAGTGGCTGGCTGCCGGCATGAGCAGCCGGCAGCTGGCATGAGCTACCAAGAGCCGCCGTGAGCAGCCGTCCAGTGACCAGCGACTGATCTGCCTCACCCAGGAAAAGCACAATGATAATACCAACATGGCCAGCGAAGCATCATCCTCCACAACTAGACTGAAGAACAAAAGGACAGCAATTTGTCTGTTCCCCTTCCCCAATTCCCCAACGCTGTTCCCCTTCCCCAATTCCCCAATAAAAATCTTAAAAAATAAATAAATAAAATAAAATAAATAAAAGTGATGGAAGAAAAAAAAGTTAAATAAACTTGAGATTTCCACATTTCACTTAAGTGATAAAAGGTTGCACCAATAGACTCTTGTAAGTCACAAAATACATTGTAATACCCATAGCAACCACTGTGAAAAGTATACAAAGAGATACACTCAAAAACATTATAAATAAATAAAGATGGAATCCAACCCAAAGAAAAACAAAAAAAGAGAAACAGAGAAATAAGAACTACAAAAAACAAAAAATAAAATGGCAGACTTAGTCACTGACTTATCAATACAGCACTCCCTTCCCACCCCCCTACTTGTGGTTTTGCTTTCATGGGTTTCAGTTACCCATGGTAAATTGTAGTCTAAAATTATTAAATTAAAAGTTCCAGATATAAACAATTCATAAAATTTAAATTGCATACCATTCTGAGAAGCATGATGAAATCTCTCACTGCTGAGCTCTGCTCCACCCAAGACGTAAATCACACCTTTGTCCAGTGTATCCATGCTGCATACCCTAACTGCCCAATAGTCACTTAGCAGCTGTTTCAGTTAACATTGCTTATCAGAGAGAGAGAGAGAAAGAGACAGAGAGCGTGCACATTCAAATAACTTTTACTACAATATTGTTATAATTGCTCTATTTTATTAGCAGTCACTGTTGTTAATCTCTTAGTCTGCCTGGTTTATAAACTAAACTTTATCACAAGATGTAGGTTGAGGAAAAAAAATAGTATATAGGGTTCAGTACTATCTGAAGTTTCAGGCATCCACTGGGGGTCTTGGAACATATCCCCCATGGATAAAGGGGGACTACTCTAATTACTTTGAATACAAAATGTTTGTGTTTTTGTTTTAAAGATTTTATTGGGGAATTGGGGGAGGGGAACAGTGTTGGGGAATCGGGGAAGGGGAGCAGACAAGTTGTTGTCTTTTCATTCTTCAGTCTAGTTGTGGAGGACGTCACTTCACTGGCCCAGGTTGGTATTGTGATCATTGTGCTCTTCCTGGCTGAGGCAGATTGGTTGTCGGCCATTGGATGGCTGCTCACAGCAGCTCACGGCAGCTCACGCGGGCTGCCAGCCACTCATGGTAGCTCACAGTATCCCATTGCAGTTTCACTGCAGCTTACGCCATTGCCGGAGACTCATGGCAGCCCAGCTCCAGGGTGAGCTGTTGTTCACCATCTTAGCTGTAGAGGGTGCAGCATCACTGGCCCATGTGGGATCTGAACCTGTGGCCCTGCTGATCAAAGCTCACGCTCCCAAGCCGACTGTTAACCAATGAGCCTCTTGGCCAGCCCTACAAATGTTTTAAATACACTAATCAAAGGACAAAAATTGCCAGTGAATAAGTCAGTCTCTCTGTCTCTGTCTCTGTCTCTCTCTCTCTCTCTCTCTCTCTCCTCCCTCTTTCCCTCACACATGCACACACAACCTAACTATACATAACTCATAAGAAACTCACTTGAAATATAACACACAAGTAAATTAAAGGATGGAAAAAGACCATGCAAACATGAATAAAAAATAAAAGCAGAAATGGCTATATTAATATCAAATGAAGATGACTTCAGAGCAAAGAAACTTATTAGATACAGAGACATTAAATAATGATAAAATAATCAATCTACTAGAAAGACATAACAACAGTCTTAAATGTATACACACCAAACAGCAGAGTCTCAAAACACATGAGGCAAAAACTGATAGAGTTTGTGGTAAGCCGAATAGTCACCACTCCCCTGATATTCATGTTTCAATCTCAGAATCTGGGACTATTTCACCCTACCTTGCATTATGAGAGCCCAATGTAACCACAAGTGCCCTTATAAAGAGAGGGAGATCAAATGGTGAAAGATTCAGTGTTTTCTGCCTAACAATTAGAACAAGACAAGAGTGTTTGTTCCCATCATTCTTATTCAACATAGTACTGGGAGTCTAGCCACTGCAATAAGCCACAAGAAATCTATCTATCTATCTACCTACCTATCTATCTATCTATCTATCTATCTATCTATCTATCTATCTATCTATCTTATATTATATATACCGGGGGTGCCAAAAAATATATACAAGTGGAGACTTTGTTCAGCGTTGCTTAAGCAGTAGTTTGCTGTAATCAGAAGTGTCTGGACACTCACAGTAACCACTTTGAGCACCTTTTGTAATTGCAGAAGTCAAACGTGACTTGTATTCATCTCTTCTTATTGGTATACAGTAATACCTTGGTTTGCGAGCATAATTCATTCCGGAAACAAACTACCCATATTGCAAGACATTATTTACCAAGTTAAAATGTATTAGAAATGTTTGCTCGTCTTGACGAACACTTGCCAACCGAGTTACTCACAATCCAAGGTTTTACTGTATATTGAGTATTATAATTTTAATGTAGTTTTCCTTTCTTAAAATATGTACACATTTTTTGGGCAACCTCTCTCTCTCTATGTATATAATGCATACAGAACGGACGGGAAGCAGTAAAATGGTCTCATTCCAAAGCTAACATACTTAACAACGAAAAGTAAAAAGCTTTCTTCTAAGTATAGAAACAAAACAAAACTTTATTCAACATAGTACCAGGAGTCCTAGCCAAAGCGATTAGGTAAAAAAAGAAATAAAAGTCATCCAAATTACAAAATAAGTATAATTTTTTATTTGTGGATGACATGATACTATGAAGAGAAAAAGCTAAGCACTCCACCAAAAAAATCTTAGAACAATAAACCAACTTAGTAAAATTGCAGGATACAAAATCAATATACAAAAATCAGTTCAATTTCCATACATCAACAATGACCTATCAGAAAGAGAACTTAAAAAAATTTCCATTTACAATAACATTGAAAAGGATAAAATACTTAGGAATAAAATTAAGCAAAAAGGTAAGAAATCCATACATTGAAAATGATAAGACATTAATGGAAAAAAAAATGGAAGGAGACATAAATAGATCAAGATAACCTGTGTTTGTTGATCAGAAGAGATAGTATTGTTAAAATGTCCATACTATCCAAAGAAAACTAGAGATTGAATGCAATTTGTATTAAAATTCCAATGGCATTTTTCACAGAAATAGAACAAACAATCCTAAAATTTGTATGGAAGCATAAAAGACCCCAAAAACTCAAAGCAACCTTGAGAAAGAAAAAGCTGGAAGCATCAAACTTTGTTTTCAAAGTATTTTACAGAGTTATAGCAACCAAAACAGTATGGTATTGGCATAAAAACATACGCACATATACATAGATCGATGGAACAGAATAGAGTGCCCAGAAATGAACCCATGCATATACAGTCATTGATTTTCAACAAAAGAGTGAAGAATATACAATGGGAAAAGGATAATCTCAAAAAATGATGTTGGGGAAACTAGCTAAGCAGCATGTAAAACAATGAAACTGGGTCCCTATCTTATACCATACACAAAAATCAACTCCAAATGAATTAATGACTTGAACGTAAGACCTGAAATGATAAAATTCTTAAAAGAAAATATCAGTGGTAAGTTTTTTGACATTGGTCTTAGAAATTATTTTTTTTATTTGATACCAAAAGCACAGACAACAAAAGCAAAAACCAACAAGCAAGACTATATTAAACTAAAAAGCTTCTACACAGCAAAGGAAACCACCAACAAAATGAAAAGGCTCACTATGGAATGGGAAAAAATATTTGCAAATCACATATCCCTCAATAAGGGATTAATATCCAAAATATACAAGACACTCGTACAATTCAATAGCAAAAACCAAATGACCCAATTAAAAAAATAGGCAAAGGACTTTCAATGGACACTTTGCCAAAGAAGATATACAAATGGCCAACAGGCACATAAAAAGATGCTCAATTCCATTGACTCCATTCCCACACTATACTCCACATCCCATGACTATATATTAAATTATAGTTGACATATAATATTATTCAATGGTTAAATATTATTTAACCAGTCATAGTCACATTTACAAAAGAAGGAAATCCTGCCATTTGTGACAACATGGGTAAACCTGTTAGGACATTATGCTAAGTGAAATAAGCCACAGAAAGACAAATATGCATTGTATCACTTATATGTGGAAATTGAACAAACAAAAAAACTGGAACTCATAAAAACAGAGAGTAGAAATGTGGTTGCCAGGATTTGAGGAGTAGGGGAAAAAGGGAGAAATCAGTAAAAAGGTAGAAAATTTCAGTTATAAGATGAAGAAAGTCGAGGATCTACAGCGGTTCTCAACCTGTGGGTCGCGACCCCTTTGGGGGTCGAACGACCCTTTCACAGAGGTCTCCGGGTACTCGTATGTGGGCGTATATGCATGTGGGCCTGGAGACGGATAGAGGAGCGGTGTCTCGGCTCCTAAGACCATCGAAAATATGTGTTTCCTGATGGTCTTAAGCAACCCCTGTGAAAGGTTGAGAACCACTAATCTAGTGTATAACATGGTGACTATAGTTGATAACACTGTATTATAATTGAAATTGGCTAAAAGAACAGAAATATATACACAGATTCATATATTACATATATATATCCAGAGACTTTGTTGTTAAACACCATCATAGCTTATTGTTTCTGAGAGCATCTGTCAGGATTAGGTGAATTTTTTTCTGCTGGGCAGGAGGCTGCTAGATATCCTCAGGCTATGAGGTGTTTGTCGTGTATTACTATGCCTCTCACTTGTTAGCTTATGATTTTTGCTGAAATATATGTCTGAATGAAGGCAGGCTTTCCCTGATCCTATTATCTTCTTCCTAAGAAGCATGTCTGCACTTGTGCCATGTAGCTTGTCTTATAGCATTTAGCTACACCGAGCAGTCAGTCACCTCAGCTGGGTCCTCACAACCCAGCAGTCAGTCACCTCAGCCAAGGAAGAGGAAACGCCAGACTTAAAAGCAGAAGCTGCTGATCACTGTGAAATAAAACCTGAGAGTCTCTCACACCCAGAGGACAGGATGTTCTTATTACTCCCCCAGAGACCTTCTGGCTCTTGGCAGCTGACTCACAAACTAACTGCAGAAGAGAGACACAGAGACACCCGGACTCCACGTTTTTATATTTGTAATGTGAAACCTGCCTCTCCAATAATGGGAATGTCGGGGTCTCTGATCCAGGATACCCCTTTTCAGGAGGAAGATACTTGAATAGGCAGATTTTTATTCAGAAGATTATTTGGTAAACCCAGACTCAGAATAGATTAACTGTAATTTTTCCCAAAAGTGAAAAAGCACCAGTCCACTCTTCCTAGATTGTCACAGGGAATATTACTCTAGAGAATAGCCATGGGTTTTGTTTTCTTGTTGTTTTCTTCCAATGTATTCTCCCTTTTGCAGTACTGGATTTATTCACTAAATTTATTCTTCACACTTTGTTTTTCTAAGAAGCCCACTCCCCTTCTGCTCACTTGTTCCTCTTCAAATCAGGCAATGGTATAAAGCTACATGCGCTTCTAAAGTGGACATCACATTACTTTCAAATGACCCAGTGCCTTTGACCATGGCCCCCAGTAAGATATAATTTTATATCATGATCCAGTTTCATATATATATGTGTATCTTTATATGAATATACATTTTTATGTGTGGATATATATTTTTATGATCCACAATACATCATGATCCTCAGTTTGAAAACAACTCTCTAAAGAAAAAAAGCCTTAGATTACCTCCCACTGTTAATTTTATTAGCTGTCTCAGAACTTTAAGGATGCCCTCTTGTCACAGGCCAAGAGAGAATGTGTCAGCCTAATGCTGTGGAATTCCAAAATACAACTGAGTGACAAAGGCAGTGGAAACAGCAGGCTACTTTAAGACATCCACCCCCTGCCTCTTAGGAAGGAAAACAGAGGTCACTGGGCAGCAGTCAAACCTGGGTTCAAACGTCTCCTTTTTATATACGATATTAGTCAAGTTACATAGCATTTCTGATTCAAACTTCCTTCCATCATAGTCCTCTGTACATCTAGGGCAGGGCTTCTTAAACTAGGAACTATTGACATTTTGAACTGGACGAGGCATTCGTTGCTGGGAAGGGCTGGCCTGTGTATTGTAGGGTGTTTAGCAGCATCCCTGGTTCTCTACCAACTAAATGTCAGTAATACCCCACTACCAAGTTCTTTAACAAAAATGTCTCCAGATATTACCCAAAGTCCCCTGAGGGGAAAAACCACCTCGTGTATATGTCTTTGCCATATTGCAAGTCCATGGATTTCTTGAATTTGTCTATTCCTTTTATTTCTGTTTACCAGCAAGTTAATCTTTTCCTGAGCTCATCACTTCCTGTAACATTTCTCTATATGCAAGTAACACCACCTCCTATGTTCTGTTTTTTCAATCTAGTCACTAGAGCTTCAAGTTCATCAGGCATACAGGCTAATTCCTGTTTTATAAAATGTGAGAATTATGAGTTATAATAAATTCTTACCTATGCAGTACTCACAGTATCTATGCAGTAAAATTATTTAACTGTAAAATCGTCAGGTCCTTTCTTAACCCTCCCCTGCTGAAAAGACCACTGAAATCCACTGCATGACACAGGCAGGCAGAGTTTAAGCTGCACAGTCAATCACATTTGCATTCTGATTCCAGATATGCTAAATATTAATCGTGGTACTGGTTGTGTACGCTCCAATTTTCAGATTTTTTTTTTAAGCTGAGCCATCCTGCCACCTGTTGGCAGCTCAGCGGCAGCTCAGCTCAGGCCGGGCATCGAACCACTGTTGCTCAGAGCTCAAACTCTTGAGCGAGCTCTTAACCAACTGAGCCACTCGGACGGCCCTCCGATTTTCAGATTTTTTAAGCAAAATTGGTTATAGCAAATTTTCCTTTAGCAATACGGGAAATTTCAGCTAAGTTTCAACACAGACCCTGACCAAAGTAAGTATACAGAAAATGTCCATTGGTTGATTTTGCACATTGCCTGTCTAATCTCATCCACACTCCAAGTCTTAGTTTCTGAGGCTTTCTGCAATGTGGCCTATTCCACCCTACTCTGCCAGGTGCCCTACTATATCTCACTATCGGGTTTTCATGCAGATACCCTCTCTCCCACAGTGTTCCTCTCACCCCTACATCATGGGTGTTTTCTTAGTTAGTTTTACTGTGTAGCAAAGCATCCCAAAACAGGTGATTTAAAACAACAGCGTACATTATAATTCAAGAGTCTGTAGGTTGTGTTAGGGTTGGCTGGACTATGTGCTCACTTACTTGTTAGCTGGCGAGGCTCTCTTTCTATATCTCAGTAACCAGTGAACTAGCCCAGGCATGTTCTTATGGTGACTGGGGAGGAGCAAGAGCATACGCAGAAACACACAGTCTGTTGAGACCTGGGCTCTGAATGGAAAATGCATGGCTGAGCCCTGAGTCAAGGGGCGGAAATACATATTCTATGGCTTTAGTGAAGGCAACTGTACAGTTACATTACGGCCAAAACAGCCTAACGTTTGCCTCCCCTTCAGTAACCTTAAACAGGCTGCTTCTGCCTGACTGCTGCCCCTGACCTCTCTTTTCTTAGAGTATTTACTTCAGAAAACTTGTCACTGCAAACCACTCCTCTGCCTATTTGGGATGCAAACCTTTTTAAAAGCCTATTGCCAGTTTTCTCAAGGACTTGGGAACCAGCCATTTAAAATGAAATCATCAAGTTTTTGGTCAGGACGGCGCAGTAGGTAAACGTGGAGCTCACCTTCTCTCAGGACCACATCAGTTACAACAAAACCATGGAACAGCCATTTCTGCGAATCACCTGAAGTCTAGCTGAACCAAAGCCCAACAACTAAGGACACACAGAAGCCACCTGGAGACTGGTAGGAGGGTCAGGGACACCAAATACACTGGTTCCACACCCGGGTGTGGCCATTACAAATCAGGAGGGATATCTCAGCAGCAGAGGTCCCCATGGCGGAGCGAGGGGTCCCAACCCCACACCAGGGTCCCCAGCCCCGTGTCTCAATGTGGGAGACAGAAGTCCCCATAACTTCTGGCTGTGAAAACCAGCAGAGATTGTGGCTGAGTGAGACGGAGGGTGGCTGCATTCCCAGGCGCTCCTCTTAAAAGGCCCATGCAGATTTACTCACTGATCAACTCACTCGTTCTGAGCTCCAGCACTGGGGCAGCAGCTTGAAAGGCATCAGGAACATACGGGGAGGAAGCGAATTGTCTAGCTTCAGGGTGTGGACTGGAAGGGCAGCTTTCTCCTGGACAGAGGAGATGACAGAAACCATTGTTTCCTTGTTGAGCCCTCACCCTTCCTGCATGCAGATGCAGGTGGTCTCCATTAAACTGGCTAACTCCTTTCATTGACCTTGCCCCAGAGGGCAAGACACCCCACCTAAATTTCCAGCCCAACCAAGTCACTTCAAGTGGCTTTTTCATATAAATGGCCTGCCTTGGCACATGCTGCAGACTTCCTAAAATCTCTCAAAGGTTCACAAACCCCAAGCCAACAGCATCTGGCTTCAGTGTGTCCCATACTTATGGCTGAGCATTCACGAGCCTGGTATTAGCAACAGCTGGGCTTGGTTTGCAGCTTGGCCTCTCAAGGCACCTCTAAGCATGGCACAGGCAGCAGCCATCTGCAGGTTGCTTTGTGGCTCATGCCGGGTGGTCCCAGGCAGGGCACAGGTTGCGGCTGAACTTGGCTGTAGCAGATCTCCTCCCAGCAGGCCGGGAGGGCTAGCATCCCTGATGGCCAGCTTTGGACCAAGCCAGAGCATCACCCCACTGCTTCCAAGGACAGCACACCCAAAGGGCAGACTGGGAAGGTGCCAGAGCCCCGCTAAAGTGAACCTTGCTCTGTAGGTCAGCCCTTGCAACCACAGCTTCTCCACTGTAGTCATGACCAGCCTAAGGGCCAATCCCTCCCACTGAAATGCAAATAGCAATCAAGGCTCAACTACAAATGAACAAATGAACAGGAACACTCTCACAGATACTGAGAACACTTTGATGGTTGCCAGATGGGAGGGAGGATGGGAATGGATAAAAAGGGAAGGCATTAAGTACAAATTGGCTGTTACACAGTAGTCATGGGGATGTAGGGTATGGCATAAGGAATATAGTCAACAATACTGTAATAACTATGTGTGGTGTCAAATGGGTACTAGATTTATTGGGGTGATAGATTGGAGGAGGGTTGGGGGCAGGGTGAAAAAGGTAAAGGCATGAAGAAGTACAAATTGGTTGTTATAAAATAGTCATAAAAATGTGAAATAAAGCATAGGGAATATAGTCAATAATACAGTAATAAGTATGTATACTGCCAGGTGGGCACTAGACTAGTCAGGGGAATCACTTCTAAAATTATACAAAGGTCTAACCACCATGCTGTACACCTGGAAGTAGTATAAAATAGTACAGAATGTCAACTAATTGAACATTTTAAAAATGGGGGAAAATGTGAAGTGGAATAAGAGATTCCAATTTCCAGGTATAAAACAAATAAGTCACAGGGATGTAATGTACAACATGGGGAATAGAGCCAATAATATTGTGATAGCATCATACAGTGTCAGATGGTTGCTGGACTTATGGTGATCACTTCTTTAGGTATATACATGTTGAATAACTATTGTGTACTCCTGAAACAATATAATATTGTATGTTAGCTATATTTTAATAAAAATGTTAAAAAATGTAATCATTGAGGAATATAGTGCCTCTAATTTCAATATGGAAGAGGGAGGCCTTGCTCCAAGTTGTAAAAAGACCTCCCCTCATGGCCTATGATTCTTCCCACCCCTGCTTTTAAAAACTCCCCAGCCTTTTATTTCACTGGAGTTGAGCTGAGACTGAGACCTGGTCTGTGTCCTCTATCAGAATTGTCTTTTAAAAGGTCCTTGATTGCTTAATTTTGTCTGGTGCAATTTTTGCTCTGACAATTGCAAAGTGTATGAATTCTGGGAGAGGTGAAGATAGGGACCAATTATGCAATCTACCATAAGTGGCTTCCATTGGTTACTGGGATTCTTCCTAAGGTTAGTGAGAGAGAAATCAGCTCAGACAGAAGCTCCTTCTGCAGGCCCCTTGCCTTCTAGTTTAAGGGGAAAAAAAGTCTCCCCTGAAGAAATGTTTAAGGGCCTTAAAGATAACTGAAAAGTAAATAAATTCCTTACAGGGATTCAAAGATAAAAGCATTGTGGGAAATGAAGACTCTTCAGCTCCTTTGTATGTAAATTAGGGGGATCTGTAGTTTCTTCAGTGGCATGACAATTGGAATCAGTCCATTTCTAAAATGGTCATGTTTGGACGTCTAGTACAAGAGTAGTTACAGTTATTAACATCATAAGAGCCAGGCAATGAAAACTAAAGTAGAATCAGTCTGAGTATGAATCAAGCGTGGTCTGAGTTGCCAATTGACTTCTGTAAAATATTTATTTATTTATTTATTTATTTATTTATTTATTTATTTATTTATTTATTTATTCATTTATTGGCATTGTCATAAACACTTTATAAGAGTATGTATTACACAATTTAATTCTCCCAACAGCTGTATAGAGGTGGGTATTACCATTTTCTCTGATTTACAAATGAGAAAACTGAGGCACAGTGAGACTAAATTAGTTGCCTAAAATCACATAGTTACAAAAGAATATTGAGGGCTGGCTGAGTGGCTCAGTTGGTTAAGTGCATGAGCTCTGAGCAACAGGGTCACCAGCTGGATTCCCACATGGGCCAGTGAGCTGCGCCTGAGCTGAGCTGCCGCTGAGTTGCCAACAGGTGGCAGGATGGCTCAGCTGATGAGAGCATGTGCTCCTAACAATAAGGTTGCCAGTTAGACTCCCGCATGGGATGGTGGGCTATGTCCCGCTCCCCGCCCCGCAACTAAGATTGAACACAACACCTTGAGCTGAGTGGCAGCGAGCTGCTGATGGGTGGCTGGATGGCGACTGGACTTGGAGCTGAGCTAGCTGCGCCCTCTACAACTGAGATTTAAGGACAACAACTTGGCTGTTCCCCTTCCCCTTAACTGATTTATTTTAAAGTCAACCAAATTTAAATGAATGAAGGCTCTATGGTGCAACTGAAGCAAACAATATGAAGCCACATAATCTGAAATCTCTGTATCTCAATTCCCAAACGAGGATATAAGCTAATAAAATAGTTGCAAGTGTTTCTAAGTATTAGAGGAAGTTCGAGAGAGATGTTTGGAAAGCCCAATTATAGAATTTCTAGAATAAATTCATGATGAATGGGAACAAAAGGACAGAATATACAAGGTAGAGCAATAATAGAAATTCAAACTATACAGTTGTAACTCTAGGAAATAATGTCAAGACATGGATGGCAACATCCCATCTTAAAAAAGTAGAGTTATTTTACAGAACTTTGAAGAAAAATGTTGAATTTGAATTTATAAAAAATTATATGAGGTACAATAGTTATCAAACAACACAAAACAGTGTTTCATAACCACATTACAAACTAATTTTTAAGGGTTGCTTTCATATTGTCTGGAAGGAATACTACTAGCCACTGTGTGGGGTGGGCAGAAGGACACAAGTTGTCGCCATACAAAATGAGAAGCCACTGAACCTCCATGAGTAGAACAGAAAGAATACAATAAGGGCTCCTGACTTTTATCTTCCATCAAAGTTTAGGCCTAAAGGGTTTATCTTCTTTGGAGATAACTCTGGGACAGAAGGAATTCCAAAGGAATTTTCCTCAGTGTGCTCTGCACACTAAGCTGTAAATACATTTGCTAGAAATTTACATTTTCCAGCATATTTGCACTTCAAGATGCATCTTCTTAGGGAAGCAAGCAAGCACTCCCCCAGGAATGTTCAGGGTGCATTTTCAGAGAGGAAACTATAAACTATATAGGTTACCCTGGATATATAATACCACCCCTCTTGATTTACTTGGTCACCTCAACTCCTGTCTGATACAGTGCTACCACCCATAGCTAAATGGGCGAAAGGAAATGCCAAATTCAGATAGAAAACTTGGGGGAGAAAAAAAGAAGTAGAGAGAGAAAGAGAGAGAGAGAGATGGGGGGGGGGAGAGAGACAGAAAAGAGGGAATGAGAGACAGACAGAGAGATGGAGAGCTACAGATAGCTATGTAGATAGATAGATAGATGATAGATAGATAGATAGATATAGATAAAGGAAGGAGGGAGGGAAAGAAAGGAGGGAAGAAGGAAGGAAGGAAGGAAGGAAGGAAGGAAGGAAGGAAGGAAGGAAGATTGACTATTGCATGAAATTCAGATAGTGTAAATACAATACCACATATTAAAAGTCAGCCCCCAAAATACTTAGATATGGCATCCTTTTGTTGACTTGATTCTTTTTTTTTTTTTTTTTTTTTTTTTTTTTT
>NW_017732061.1:573871-582360 GCF_001890085.2 Hipposideros armiger
GCTGCTCAGCTCGGGCTGACTCGAACCACTGTTGCTCAGAGCTCAAACTCTTGAGCGAGCTCTTAACCAACTGAGCCACTCAGCCGGCCCTTGTTGACTTGATTCTTGAAAGCCTGAAGCAGCGAATTTTCAAAATCCTAATTCCTCCTGATATTCTGAATCAGACGTGACGAAGAGGAAACTGTCATGTCCCCCTCCCTCACATGCCGCCATCCCTTCCTTGGTATTAATGTTTCTAGGAAACAGCACAGAGTCATTCTCCGACTTTGTCTTGGTTCCCTTTAATCTTGTTTTTTTTTTTTTTTAATTTTATTGGGAAACAGTGTGTCTTTCCAGGACCCATCAGCTCCAAGTCAAGTAGTTGTTTCAATCTAGTTGTATAGGGCGCAGCTCCTTGGCCCATGTGGGAATCGAACCGGCAACCTTGGTGTTACGAGCCTGCACTCTAACCGCCTGAGCTAACCGGCTGCCCCCCTTTAATCTTGTTTTAAGGTGAATTACAGCCTACTTCACTTGATCATTTTGTCCAGCCCACCATGGCTCGTTCCTGGCTCTAAATAGGAATAAGTGTGTCTTTGACCAGCCTCAATCAATGATTTTATCATGAACCCAAAAAACTGACCTGAGCTTCGGGTGGTAATTTTCAGGCTGGCAAACGTCTTGAGAGGAGGTTGCATGCAGCTAAGCTTAGGGAGAGTGATTGGCAGGAGGCTGGTCTCCTGCGTATCTCTGCTCCTCAATCAGGGCAGAAAGAGCATTTGGGAACTTCATCACCATCTTCAACAATCTCATTTCAAAAAAGCTGCTATTTATCAAATCCTGTATTACAGCCAAAAAGAAAATCAATAAAAGATACAATGTTACATAAAGTCAATTAAATACCATCAATCACCCCATCTTCATATAATGAAAATGGGGTGATTGTGAATTACGCAGATGCCTTAAGATGCTTTAAGATGCCTTTGTTAACAAGCATAACTATTTACTTTTCTAGGCTGAGATACAATAGCATACTATTAGCAGTAGAAAGTAACAATAGAAATTGGCAAGTGCAGAGAGAAGGTGGGCTTCAGAATCAGATTCAGCAAGGACCCAGTTTCTTTCTCTCTGCTCTGCTGTCATCAGTGCCCAATTATACTAAGGCTTGTCCCTCTTGTGGTTCCCTGAGGGTTGCTTTCAGCTTCTGAAGCGGCTTGCTTCACTGTCCATACCCTGAGGGACTGCAAGATCCTCTTTTATATCCATTGAACAGAAATTCCAGGCTTCACCTGATTGGTGGACCTGGGTGGCTACTCTTGAGCCAGTCATTGTGATTGGTGATCGTCATGCACTGGGTACATAGGTCTAAGTGGTTATAGCATCCCTGAAACACTAGCAGTGGCAAGGTAGATAACACCTGCTTAACTGGATAGGCCCATCTGGGCCCAGTCCCAGAATGTACAGTCAGAATCAGTCTTATCTACTGTTATGTTTTCTATAAAATAAAAGAGAGTAGATTTTGAAAATTTGCCGCTTCAGGCTTTCAAGAATCAAGTCAACAAGAATCAAGTCAAGGCAACTAAATGTTTATCACATTTCATGATTTCATGAATGCATAGAGATGGAGCTGATTCTTATTGGGTGAATAAATGGATTAATTAAATTATTTTCCTTGCAGCATTATTGGGACTATTGGAGGAGATGTATCTAAAATCCTTCATCAGTGGAAAAAGAGTTGTTTTAAAAAAGCATACTTCTTTTGAAAGTGTGTAAGCACCATAGTGTAAAATTATTTTAATATGTTGTATCTTGAAATTTTATTAAAATTGAAACATTCCCATAACAAATAATCTCAGTTTTAATGATAAAAGTTTAAAATCAGAACCACTGGATGCTAATACAGTTAAAGGGAGCATAACATCTAAATAAGATTTGAAAGGAAATTTTCTTCCTAAGTGCTGAGCTTAATTCTCGCAAGCATTACATTTTTAATTTTCAGTTAGAAATGGATACTTCTGGAAAAGCACATAACAATTAAATAGATGATTGCATTAGGAACACATTTGGAAAAACTCAGTCATCATGGGTTCTGCCTATCTTACAAGTGTCCTGTTGTAACTCTGATAGCTTGGTTACTTTCTTTTCTTGAATTTTCACATTTCCCAATTTCAATTAAAAATTGAAAATCCAAAATAAAAAAATCCAAAAAAAGGAAAGTTATCTTAGAGGATAGATTTATCACCATTGTAACTGGAAGTTTATTTTTATTAGTTCTAATAAATGTTTAAAACAGGAGTCATACCTAAAAACAGCTAAATGAGATTAACTGCCAAACCTTTCTACACTGCAGTTTTTATTTATTTTATTTATTTATTTGTGTGTGTGCGTGTGTTTTAGCTGAGCCATCCTGCTACCTATTGGCAGCTCAGCAGCAGCTCAGCTCAGGCTGGGCATCGAACTGCTGTTGCTCAGAGCTCTAACTCTTGAGCGAGCTCTTAACCAACTGAGCCACTCGGCCGGCCCTTACACTGCAGAGTTTAGAATATATATATATATATATATATATATATATATATATATATATATATAATCTCAATCATTTCAGTTACATACACACACAATTATAAATATATATAAAATTATAAATTATATACTATATATAATTTTTGTTAAATAGTTCATTTAGTTATTCTTTATAATAAAAATAAATAATTCTTTAACATTGTCATTTATGAATGATACATTTGCCTTATTAGCCCTTTTAAAAAACAACTAGCTTCACTCCAATCTTCCAAATAATAAAAATGAAACTATAATACTTATTATTCATATGTCAGAACAATCCAATACTTTACTAGGATGCTTATCCATAAAAAAAATCTAAACAGATTACATTTTTTGGAGCAAATAGATGTAAATATATAAACTCTGTGCTGGATATGTAATTGGTAAATGCATGCACACTTTCATTCTTCATAATTAGACTTCTATCTTTAACCTCATAGCAACTGATTACTAATGATACGGAGAATGAACTTAGTAAGGACAGGCAGTGAAGGGACAGAGGACTTGATTAACTTGAGAACGTAGAAGAGATTTTGTCTTTATCTAAGGTGTTCATGATTGATATTGAAGCCTATGAATACAGCAAGAAGACAAGCTTTGAGAGTCTAGAACACAGCAATTCATTAAATTTGCTATATTTAAATGGAAAATGTACAGTGGTTCATAACCTGGGAATCTAGTACTTGCCTTACCAAAATTAAAAGTGCTTTATTTTATTTTGTTTTTATTTATTTTATCTCTGCCAATTTATGGTAAATATAATTACATTGCATAAATCTCTTTTTTAGGCATGCTGGCTAAAGTTTTTAATCATACAGAACAGGTTTGAAGCCCAGCAGTAATTCTTATTAGTTATATGAATTGAGCTTCTATTTAATTCGCTACAAACTAAAGATAATAAGATCTTTCTCATAGCATTGTCATGAGACTTAATTAACATAATGTTTATCAATCTCTCAGCAGGCCCTAGAACATCATTGATGCACAAAAAGAAATGGCAATTTATTTCAATTTATTACATAACTACAAGTACTAGAGAAGACTTTTGCTATATAGTCAGAAATAAGACAAAATGGTCATAGTAAGTCTGTGCCCCAAGATACTACTTTTATTTTGAACATTAAAAATCAATTTAGTTATACACACAAATAAAGACAGATAGATGGATAGATGACAGATAGATAGATAGATAGATATACATATATATCTAGATATACATATTTAGGTACATACAGATATATAGGTATATATATATATAATATATATATTATATATATAATATATATATATATATTATATATATATTATATATATATTATATATATAATATATATATATATATATATAAATCTTTACTTTTTAACTATTATTTAGGGCCATATGGGAGATTTGAAAAATGATAAGAAAAAGCACATTCTATCAGGGAGCTCACACTGATTTGGAAGCTATACTTCTACATAAAAATGTGAATACAAGACAACACTATAATACAGGTACAGAGCTGGGAGAAATCAATTCTAACTGAACAATTTCAATTTAGTACATTTTCTTAACAACACAAAGCCAGGCAGTCGAAAGATTTCCGTGATTAATCTACTCTTGTGCTGAAGACTGTCTGTTTCATTTACAGAGGTAATCAATATAAGGGGGCCAGTATGATCTTCTAAACAAGAGCCTCAGGGACTCTTAATCTTTAAGCAGGGTTATTTGTGGGCATTTGACTGCATTTGCTTTACAAAGTGAAAATAAAAAGCTTTTTAAGTAAAAACTTGTAAAATAAAATAATTAAAATGAAAAGAGCACAGGAGAAAGATTTGTGCTCCAAATGAGCCTAGCCTCAGTAGTCTCAGCCTTATTAAAATTGTAACAAAATATTAACATTAATCATGTTAATTAACTAACACTAATTGCGCTTGGATGAGTTTCGTGTTGGAGTCTAAGTTCCTAACTCAGAGGTTAAAGGGCATGTTATGCAGGTGCCAATATGCATGTGGTTACTCAAGTTGTTCACTGAAGGTGAGTGGGTATCCGTAACGCTTGTATAAAATCCATTAGATACATGTTTCATCATTTACTTGACAACTCTGCTATTGAATGATATCAAATGGTTTCCAATGTTTTGCTACTACAATAACACTGCAGTAGTTATCCTTATTTATATGAGGTCACATATGGAGTGACATTTATAAGATAGGAGTGGTTAGTAGATCTGTGCACTGTGCATTTGAAACAGCAATGTGTAATGACAAATTCTCCTGCATATTTACTCATTTATACACACATAAACATTACTGAGAATAGCTGTTTCCCTAAGTCTCTAATGTTCACCAACACTTTATTTATCAAAGCTTTTGATCTTTAGGTAATGTATGCTTGTGTGTATAATGCCATAAAATTCTGTTTGATAGTGTTGTATTTAGGATTTTTGCATTTATCATCAAAATATTATTTAGCCATAATTTTACTTTCTTGCATTCCTCTCTGGGGGCAAGTTGATATAAAGGTTTTATAAGTTTGATAAAATGTTTAGGATCCTTCTCTCTTTTCATAGCATCTTGAATATAATACAGGGCTTTTTATTCCCTGAATTTACAGAAAAATTTGTCTGTGAAATTCTTGGAACATGGTACTCTATCTGCATTACATTTTTGACTACTGTTCCTGTTCCTTTAATGGTACAAATCAAGCCTTATTGCTTTCACATATGATTCAAAAAAAACAACTTTACTTTTGTGTATATTTTACATGGAGATTCTACACATGCATTAATTTCAGTAAAGGTGTCTTCTGAAAATAAATGTTGGCAATTCACTGATCAGACTAATTACTTTATAAATGCATAAACTGATGCCCAGATTATGGAAATTATATATAATTATTATATTATATATATTATATATACATATATAGCTGTTTCTCAGTGTTGATATATGGGAAACGTGGAAAAATCTTGGCAGGAAGGAAAAATTGACATAGCGGTGCTTACTTTAAACCCCTGATCACATTGTGGCTGATGTCCTCTTTAATTTGCATTTCTATAACTTCACTAGTTTGAGAGAGTTAGAAGTCACCATGGGAATGACATCTATTATCAGAAATATTTCATGAGACACCAAAGATTGCAATATGTCACAAGTAAGCATAATGTTATTAACATAGTAAATATTTATGATCTTATCCCAACTGTCTTGCTTACTAGCCCTATCACATTTTATAATCATCCCGGGGAGAAAAAAGACTCACCTAGGTATTGAATTCTCAACCCCCAACCCTGTCTAATCTTTAGATTTGTTTGCTTAAGTCTGTTATTAAATATGAAATACAGCCTCTTTCCCAGATAATGGACTGAAGCAATGATTGGTGTTGTCCTTCACATAAACTCATGCTCACCTCCACATACAAACATAACCTTTTCCTCAACACCGGCAGAGTAATATCGTATTAGGTTGAACAACTCCACTACTATAGAACTCATAAAATTTTATCTAAATATAAGGATCCCTGCTTTAAAAAGCAGCTGCCAGGTAGGTGATGCACCAGCTTCTTCAGGGTGCCCGTACTGATTGTCCCACCTTCCAATTGTCCCTTTCTCCAAGTTTCACAAATTAAAAAAAAACAAAAACAAAAACAAATAGATCTTGTAAAAAATCTCAAAGTTTGCACTCTTGATTTTGATTATAAATAGTATAATGCCAGAAGGATGTAAAGTGTTTCTAGGATCATGATTTTTTCTCCATTTTAGATACAAAGAAGTGAGACACAGGACGCCACTTAGTATAACAATACACCCTCCGTTGACCCGTAGCCAGGAATTCATCTTAATCTATCATAGCTTCATTATCATTGAGCTTTTCCTCAAATATAACAAAGCATTAGCTACATTTATGTTCAACATCAGCTAGGAAAGTCCATCCGCTCTTTGACAGTCCCATCAGGAGAATATTACTTTTCTAAAGCAAGATCAGGAGTCAAAAGAACAGCAAGGATGGATTATATATAACTAAGCTCTGGATATAAATATCTGTGCTTTCCAGAATCATTCCAGAGTATGACACAGATGAAGAGATAATGTCAGAAAACAGGAACCACAGGCTGAAATAACTGAACAGAGATCATCTTAGAGAAGACAAGCTTAACGAACACAAAAGAATAAGCTATAAATGTATGAAGATGGCTTCAACTCATTAAATTTGGCCTCGGATTGGAGAATTAGAGGTTAGAAGGTTAGTGGAATTTTTTTCAAGAAAATAGTTTATTTTAATATAAAATAAAGATCCTTTTGTGGTCAGACTTTTCTGAAAATGAAAAATGCAGTTTCTGACCACTGAGTTCTAATGGGATTTCAAGTACTAAGTTAACAGTTGTCTAACTTTGAGCATCTGGAATTGTGTGGCATGAAATAATGCACAAGGCACTAACTGAGGATAATTAGCACATAGGTTCAAAAATGAAATAAGAGATTGGAATAAAATTTAAAAAGTGTTTTAGAGCATCTTCACTGAATAATAAAGGAGTACAGTTTTATAATGTACACAGTGGAAGCTGGGAGAAAGTACAGGAAGTGCTTATCGAAGGCTGTTAGGAATTATTAAATAAACAGAACCTTAAAATAATGAACTTGCAGACAAAACAGATGACAGATTACAACAAATGCCAGCTCTTCTGTATTTAGGAATACTTGCCACATTTGGATTGTATTAGGAAGAGGCAGATAGATGCCTTTACATTATATAGAGTTGGCTTAGAATAATACTCAGAGGAATTTAAAAGAATGGTGATAAAGTGAAAAATATTTCAGGCATAAAAAAAATGGTATGAAATGGCAATAATAAAGAGAAAAACTAAACTATATAAAAACACCACCAAATGCTCTAAGAGAAACAGCAGCAGGAACTCAGTAAAATCTCATTTGCTCACATCACACATTCCATTATTATTGCCTTAAAGTACCAAGAGGTGGGGATTTTTTTAATTTCTCAAGAAAACTATAATTCTCCTTAGGAGTCTTAGGAAATATCTAGTGTGCATAGAGTAATAGCCATAAACACACTGTGTATGACAATACGATGGCACAGTTTAATGATTTTATCACTAGGTTGTTTTTATCAATTAGAGATGACTTGTTCACACAACGTTTTAAAATACATTGTGAGGGAAGTAGAAGGGTGGGGGTATCATTTGCTGTGTTTTTCAAAGCTGACTTTGGCTGGATTGTGTGTCTTCATTTCTTGATGGAGGTGCAAAGGCTTATTCTCCATTCCACAAGAACCAGTTTCTTAGGACATGAAAATATATCAATTCTAGTCTATTCTCAAGGAACTCATGGTTGCCCAAAGGAATACATTTTGTTACACAAATGTAAATAAAATCAAAGTATAAGAGAAAAAATAATTGTACGGGACAGATCACTTCAGTGCTGGGAAGAGATTCTGGACCCCTCACGAAGAGGGGGGCAGGTATTTGAACTAAGCCTTGATGAGCTCTGGACAGACTTGGGGAGATAGACAGCAGTATCTATCCCAGGTGGAGAAAAAAGAATGCACCAAGGCACAGGAACAAGAAAATCCACTGGATGAGGAACATTAAGTAAATTAGATTGCTTAAGTAAATTCGACTTGAGGGTATATCGCTTTTAGAATTTTCATAGTCAATGATAATCTTAAATATTTCTATTCACAGATTTTTATTCTTGGTACTATCAAATGTAAACCTCCACTGTCACGTCCAGCGTGGCAAGGGCAAATGGGTTTCTCTTGAGGGGCGGCGTAGATTGAATAAAGAGTCAGAGACAGAAGTAAAGTTTAAGAGCGAGACCAAGGGACTCAGTCAGAGAAACTGAGCCACCGAATCGGGTCAGCGCATGGTTTTAATTGAGAATTTTCAAAGAAGTAAGACTGCTGTCAATCAAATTAGCATCAGTTTGAGGCCTGTGCTTCAAAGCCTTT
>NW_017732061.1:583585-614131 GCF_001890085.2 Hipposideros armiger
AGCGACTGATCTGCCTCGCCCGGGAAGAGCGCAATGATGGTGCCAACTTGGGCCAGTGAAGCAACGTCCTCCACAACTAGACTGAAGAACAAAAGCATAGTAACTTGTCTGTTCCCCTTCCCCCAATTCCCCAAACTGTTCCCATCCCCCCAATTCCCCAATTAAAAAATCTTTAAAAAACAAAAACAAACCTATGTGAAAGAGACAGTGAGCCTTGGATGTAATGAAGAAAATAATCACACATTATATTGAGCTGATATCTATTTTGTAATTATATCATTAAATGTAATGAGAAAATATAAATAGTAAAAATAAATCACTAGAGTAAAGAATTAATTAACTGTCTTCTCCCAAGAATAAAAGCAACTCAGTGGAAGAATATTCTTTAGATGAGTTCACAGCCCAATGCAGCAAGTGCAGATGCTTGATAAGGAAATCAGATGGCAACACATTTAATTGGGCAATATCGATCAAGTAAATGCAACTACTTGCTTATCAAACCAGAGTCAATCTTACTGTATTCTAGAACCCATATTAAGCAATGGAGATGCAGAGATAAAAGAAAGATTCATTGAGAGCTGTAAGAGATATAGTTTTTCCTATTGCATCTGTAGTTACTGGTATATATGCGATTATTTAACAAACTTTTATGGACTATCTACCTTGAGCCAGGGCTATGCTGGGCACTAGGAATTTAGACAAAAAAAAAAAGTAGAAGATAACTCCTATCCTCCAAAAGTTCAAAATCCACAAGTACAGGATTTATTACCTTAAGTGTTTGGGGGTCTAGCCTAGAATGTGTAACTCTGGCTCCTTTCTAGGGCCCAGCAGTCTAGAGAGGCACACCAACACGAAATTAAATCAGCGCGAGCAGTCCTACGAGCAGTCCTACCTTCACACACTTCTCTGTGAGGTGCCAGTTGTAAAGTAAGTCCCCATGTTGGCTACATTATAACACATTAAAAAAAATTAGACATTTGAAAATGGTTCTACCCATAAAATGGTTTCCATGAGTATGTTTTCTTTTAGAATTCTAAAACCAATGAATTCTTTTTGGGTATTTTGACCACCCCCTTTCTATATAACTCCATCCTCCTACTGTATTGAAATTGTATGTTATGCCAGGCTCCCCTATTAGATGAAATCTCCAAGAGAAGTTTTTTAATCTTCAATTTCTAACAAAGTGCCTGTCATACCACTGGTGTCTAATAATTGCTTAATGAATACAAGAGCAAATGCATAAGTGAATTAATTGCTTCATCTAGCATATCAAATGGTAAGATTCAACTTGCCTCTTCAAGTATCTTCATTGCATTCTTATGTTCTGAAGTAATTACAAGATTAATGATACTTGAACTTAGATATTTCTTTTTTTCCTACATCTTACCATTCAAATGATGTCTATGACAGTTATATCTGTTATATTTTTTTAAAGAAAAGTTGGGAAAATTTTTATCAAGATTATGGGTTACTGACAACACATACAAAAAAACTACACAATCCCTAGATAACTTGCTCCTCTCTTTCCCTATATCTGTCTCTGTGTCTCTCTATCTCTGTCTGTCCCCCTCCAGCATAGCTCACAGCTACTTGTCATCAGGAAAGGTTAAAGGAAAAGCAGAGGTTCATTATATTATCCCAAAGTCAGCATTTCACACTTACTCTTTTTTGCTGAGAGAATTCTCAAGATCTAGGGCCTTTGATTTATTGAATAAAGCAGCTAACTTACCCCACAAGGAGTTACTTTCTCACATATACGAAGACATGTAACGTGTCATTCACTTAAACGGCCCCCTCGAATACCCTACATTTTACCAGGGACAGGAGCCTCTGGGTTCAGTTAACTATAGATACAAATTCCAAAATTTACAATAATATTTTAGAAGATATTTTAAAAATTCTGCTGAGTATTCTGGCATGTTTAAGAAATAGACATGTATGCAATATAAAATGTTCTATACTGTTCTCCTGTCTTTTTGCAAAAAATAAGATTAAACTTTATCATTTCTTTGAATTTAATCTAAGAAGCTCAAGAATTTCACAGTTAACATTATTTTTCTTCATGTCATTTTTTCACATGTAATATGCATACCCACAACAATGAGTTTCCAAATTATGAACTTAATACTGACAGTCAGTTCCCTTTGTTTCACAGTATCTCTTCCCAAATGGCAACTGGAACACGATGTAAGTTAAGGTTTTGAAAAGCCAGTAAACTTTGACAATATGAATTCTTATGCTAGTGCATCTCATAAAGATCCTTATTGTTATATCCTTTAGTCTTTAAACACATAAACACAGAACAATAACAACAAAGATCTGCTAATTAATAGATCTGTTTGCTTTTTGGCACAGGAAATTCATCCTATATAACTGACACAAATACTTCTTTACACCGAAGAAACAAAACAAGACGAAGAACCAGGGATGGTAGGGAGAGCAAATGGGTGCTGTCTACACAATCACTAAAGGCAACTGAGAATGCTAAGTACTGAAGCTGTTCAGCTTTTCACTTTTGATGCAGTTTTACTTTTATGAATCACTTTTTCAAATTTAAAAATGGCCCTCATTTTTATGCAAATGAATTTATAACATCTGCTTTGTTTGTTCATTAAAAAATGGTATCAGCCTCTCACACATTGTACTGAGGGATACTGGTAAACTGCCTAATGTCTAGGATAGTCAGTAATCACTTTAAGGAGACTCAGAGGTGTATCTAATAATAAATCATTTTGTGAAAATAAAACTAAACAGACACTAAAACAGAAAGTTTAAGTTAGATCATGATATCATTGAACATCTAAGAGATAACAGTGTTTTCTTCAGCTGTAATTCTCCAGCCTTTAGCCAAAAAGGAGTATGCTGTAAATCCACTGGAGTTCCATACTGCAGAGCGATGGAAGGGATATGCTCTTGACTTAGTAGTTCTAGGGACTATCACACAGGGGACACAGAGACAGAGGGTGAATAGGACTGTGATGTCTTTGGACAACCAGCGATCTCTCCAGGGACTCAAACATACAGACATCTACAGTGGCTCTAAAGTGGATCTAAAGTGGCTTGGATTAGTCAGCAGAGTGGGGAAGGCGACGAAACCAGAGCGACGGTAAGAAAAAGGTACAGTAATTTCTGAAAGCCCCAGAAAGTAAGGGTAAATGAGCTAAATGTAAATGAACACAGGTACAGAGACAGGAATAAAGGTTTAAATGGGGGAGTTAGCATAATCATCACAGTGTTATGGGTTGAATCGCATCCTCCAAACATACAAGTTGAAGTTGCAATCCTCAATACCTGTAAATGTGACCTTATTTGGACATAGGATGTTTACAGATGCAATTAAGGTAAGGTCATTGGGGTGGGCCTTGATCCATATAACTAGTGTCCTTATAAAGAAGGGAGACCATCACGTGAAGACAGACACACAGAGAGAGGACACCATGTGGTGACAGAGACAGAGATTAGAGTGATGCGGTCACAGGCTGAGAAACACCAAGGACCATGGCCACCACCAGAAGCTAGGAATAGGCAAGGAAGCATTCTTCTCTACAGATTTTTGAGAGAGCATGGCCCTGCCGACATTTTGATTTGGGCTTTTAGCCTCCCATACTGTGAAAAAAATAAATGTCTGCTGTTTTAAGTTACCAGTTTATGGTACTTTGTACAGTGGTCCTAAGAACTAATACAAGTAGCAATAACAGCAAAGAAACAGGTGGAAAAGACAGTGGCCCTTCTGGACTGCTGAGGTGAACTAACTGTGAACTGCCCTGAGCTCTTGTCAGAAGAGTGCTATGAGGCCCAAAATAAAATAGCTGCACTTTTTGGTTAACCTGAACTGCACTGCAACCTATTGCAAATAGGAAGAAGGCACAGTTGTTTTAAGTACTCATGAGCATTAATTAAACTGTGTTCCATCATTTGTTAACATGTTCTTAAAAGCCTGTAGCCATGCTGGGCTCTGGAGTTTTAAAGATTAAGCTCAGAGACACCATATGTATGATTATATTGCATTTGATTAACTGCTTTATGAAAGTATTATCTATACTAGATAGATAATGGAGGCAGATGCACACCGGGAAGGGATTTATGTTGGAATCACACAGATCCGGGCTTCAGTTTACACTCGGGAACTTATTAGTTCTATATTGTGACCCAAATCATTTAATTTATTTTTTTTCAATTCTCCTTCTCATCACTTATAGAAAAGTGATAATAATATGTATCTTCTAGAATTTGGAATGAAAATATATATGGAATGGAAATAATTTGGAATGGAAAGTGCATTCAAAGTGCATTATATATATATATATATATATATATATGTGTGTGTGTAAATAAATATATAAATAAATATATATATATATATATATATATTTTTTTTTCCCTCTCCCCCAGGCTGCCATAAAGTAAATGCTCAGTAAACAGAAGCTCTTATTGTTGACAGTCATAATATAAAATAAAATAGAAAAAATGTTGGGAAAGGAGTAATTATATCTGCCTGAAGATATCAGGGAAGGCTTTAAGGAGAAAGTAAGCTCCAAATCTCTTAGCAAAAGAGCTCTGTAGGAGTTACTCAGGAAAGCAAGAAGTCCAAGTATTCCAGGAAGAAGAAACTTGATGTGCAAAGATATGGAGACAGTTTCGTATCTTGATGCCCATTCCCACCTGTTTGGTGGACATTGCGCACATAATAAGCATTCACCTAATATCCCATGTGCTCTCCCAGCTTGCCTTGCAGTTAGATTAGGTACATGATATTGGATGCTAATCAGTGAATCAGGAAGAGGCAATGTAAGTGACATCCTGTGTGAAACTCCACCTCTCTTTTTCCTTGCCAGGTTGATCTAGGAGTCTATATGCTGAGGTGGTTGAATCACAGGTTTGATGGAGCCTGTATCCCTGTGTCTGAGAATGGAGGAGACCCTTCACTGGAGTGCACTAGGCCCTGCATGAGCAATAAAAACTGTGTGTGTGTGTGTGTGTGTGTGTGTGTGTGTGTGTGTGTAAGCCACTGAGATCTCAGAATATGTTGTAGCAGCTTGCATCACTTATCCTGATTAAAGAATACAGCTTCTCTATAACCCCTCCTTTTTACCCTAAATACTGAACATGTGATGTTCCCATTCAACAGCTGCACAGATTGAACAAAATTAAGAGTGTAAATTAAGAGCGATAACAACCCATCCAGTAAACCATTAGTTAAGATGAATTCTTGGGCAACCATGTAAATACCTATACTCTATCTTCTCACTGGTGGAAAATAATTCAGTCCTTCAATAGTCAACATCAGAAGATATTTTCTGTCCAGTAATTCATTAAGTGCTAAGTATTAATTGCAAGATTTCCAATAACACAGATGGTTCATGAATAGAAAATAGGCACAAAGCACAATATATTCAAAATAATTATATTGTTATGGCTTTGGAGTGCACTGAAGCTATTAAAATATAATTTTTAAAAAGTGAGAACAGAATGAGAATGTGATTTTACAGACATAATTTGAACTAGTCCAAGTACTTTTCACTATGTGCAATTACTTGTAACTATAATTTAGAGGATGTGGCACAGCTAACATATAGTAAAATTAGATTTATGAAGCTTTTCCTAATGTGCAAACAAAAAAATAAAAGTGCATAATCACTTCATTCATCACAATTCTTATAAACCTATGCTAACCAGGGGAATGTGATATACCATGAATCACTTAGAAGATAAAACCAAATAAAAATAAAAGTTTGTGCTAATAATCCTTCACAAGGAGATTAAGTGATTGTATCTAACAGGATCCAGCCAGGAAAGCAGAAACTATCATTCATACAGAGATAATTCACTACAGGTGCCTGTTATCCCGACCAGGGCATGGGTAATGACGAATCTGAGAGTAAAGCAACATAACTTCATAAATTGTTGGGGGGAGTGGGATCCAATTTTGTGACCACTGACACTATGTAGATGTATATCTTTTAAAAAACTTTCACTTATTCTGTGAATTATATATTAACATCTTTAAGATAAAAATCTATGAATCAAATAACTAGGTGATATGCCCAAGTCACCAGCTGGCAAGTGACAGAGCTGGTATTTGAACTGTTTGACTCCATATAGAGAATCCCACCTACCAAATCCTGTGGCAACAGGTAAGGGGAGGAAGTTATTACATATCAAATGTGGACACTATCCCTAACTCTGCATTTCCATAATAATGTGAACAATTACTTTCATTAAAAAATGGCTATCATCAACAAGACAAAGAATAAGTGTTGGAGAGGCTGTGGAGAAAAAGGAACCCTCATACACTGTTGGTGGGAACGCAGGTTGGTGTAACTGCTGAGAAAGGCAGTGTGGAGGCTTCTCAAAAAATTAAGAATATAATTACCATATCACCCAGCAATCCCTCTCCTGGGTATTTACCTGAAAAATCTGAAAATGTTTATCCGTAAAAATATATGTGTTCTGATGTTTATTGCAGCTTTATTTACAGTGGTCAAGACATGGAAACCAAAGTGGCCTTAGATAGATAATTGGATAAAGAAGATGTGGTATGTATACACAATGGAATATTATTCTGCCATGAGGAAAGATGAAATAATTATGCTAAGCGAAATAAGTCAGACAGAAAAACTGAGAACCATATGATTTCACTGATATGGGGGATATAAAACTGAAAACAGCAAAGGAACAAGACAAATAAAGAAACAAAAACTCATAGACACAGACAATAGTTTAGTGGTTACCAGTGTGTAAGGGGGAAGAGGGTGGTAAATGAGGGTAAACGGGAACAAATATATGGTGATGGAAGGAGAACTGACTCTGGGGGGTGAACACACAATGTAGTATAGAGATGATATATTACAGAATTATCCACCTGAAACCTATGTAACTTTACTAACAATTGTCACCCAATAAACTTTAATTTAAAAAAAATCAACAGCACTATCCCAGGCTGTAATATTATATCCTCATTAACACAAAGTGTGTCACTGAAATAAGGCTTAGCTATGCATGATGGAGCACATTCTACACACCGAGGATGCCACTTGCTTAAATAATAAGGAAAAACCTCATGTCTTCTTTTCACAACCAAGTTTGTAACGTCAGTCTCAGAAATAACAAAATGTTATGTTTCTCAACTGACATTTTCAGGTTTTATATTCTGCTTGTCCTTTTTCCCAACTCGAAGTTGCAAATATCTTCCAGAAGAATATTTGGAGATGGATTCCATTAATTATCCAAAATTAATTTTTTTGTTAAGAGATTTTTAAGAAAGATTATTTGCTCAGCATTCTGAAAATAAGACTTTTGTCAAAGGGATCACTGGATCCAGAAACTAGGGCTTATTTATTTATAAGACACTGAATTAATACAGGATTTGAACACCTGCTAAATCCACAGACATTCTAAGGGCTTCTCTGAGGAACAATCAACTTCTAAGGAGTAATGATGGAGTTCAGTGAAATTTGACAGAGCTGGACTATTAGTCAAAATGTCCTCTTTCCAGAAAAATTCTGCCATGAAAGAGTGTGTAGCTCTTTCATTTGAGCTACCTGGTGGGGTTTTTCCCTGCACAGGAAAAAAGTTAGCTCTACAGTATAACATATCTCTGACTCCATGCCCGTTTCCTTTCCTCAGTTGCTACCTCTGTTACTTGACTGGGGCTCTCAGGCATCAAGTTCCATATGTATATAAGTTATTGAAGTGTGATAGGGTCATTGATCTGGAAGGAACCAGCTCCCTCATTATGGAAATGGAAAATGGTTTAACGATAGTTAAAATTAGTTGTAGAAAATAACAGGCTGTTTAGGAATATGCTTCCCTACATCTACTCCTGGGTGTTTTTTACACCACAATCCCATTTTAGGCATTTTGGTCACACAACTTCCAATTAAATGTAATTAGAAAAATTAAATTTTGTTGTTGTTGCCATGCAAGTTCCTCTATTGGGCTATCATTCTTTAACTTAAGTTTCCATTGAATCTTACTGTAACACCTCTGCTGTTTGGGTTTTCCAATTTAATTTTATTGCCCTTTCTTTTACTCCTCCTTAATCTCTTTGACTCTGTTATAATTAGTTTTATTGCAAAGAATTTTTTTTTTTAGTGAATACAGTACAAAACATGTCTGGTATTAATTCATAGTACATACTTCTATTTCTCCAGTACAGATGCTCTTTAGTATAGGTAGACATATTTTAAACTGAGGTGTTGGGGGTTTTTTGGGGGGTGTGTGTTTCCTGAGAAAAATGGTTTTCCTTTTAATATATTTATTATTACATGTGTCACAAAAAATAAGTTAAAAATTTAAAGCACAAATATATTTGTAAAAGCTACAAAATTATATACTAGAACATGCTTTCAAAATAACTAACTTTTATTTTAAGAAGCAAATCTGAGGCCTATGATTCAAAAATGGCATGGCTATGTTTTATTCATTTTTCAAATGGCTCTTTTGATAAATTATAAATGCCAGTTTTCTCAAGTGCACTAAGAAATTTTCTTACAAGCATTTTCAGCTAAGACATATGCACACACGCCTCTAGCAGCCACCAATGAACTTGCTCAGAAATCTAGTAGAATGATGTCTTTACCTCACACAGTCAGCTTCACTTGGACAAACTCATATGTCAAGATTACAGTTTTAAATCCCAAAGGTACTGACCATTATATATTGGACCATTGATTAGTCAGACTTTTTAATAAAATAGGTCTCAATGCTCAAATTATAGTTCTCACCATTCTCTAATTGCTAAGTAATCCCTGAGTAAGGGGTACTCCTGGGACACACACATACACAAGGGCTTGACTTATTTTTTAAGGACACCATCCAATGAAAGTAAGAAATACGCTCCTTCTTGAAGTTTTCATCACTCCTTGTTTTCATGAACTATTAATGCAATGTGGTAGGAACTGGTTTAATTAACAGGTAATAGCAGCAACAACTATCGGTTCTGCTGCTTGCTTACAATGACCGAAAAAATTCCACAGTAATCAGATTCCTTCCTCAAGTCTGAAAAATGCTCGTAAATGCAGACCCAACACATTTAGGGGAAGTGCTCACAAAGATTTGCACCGAAATATACGGTTTATGAGCCTAGGCTGAAATAAGTGAAGTAGTTACCACTGGCAACTTAATAACTACCGGCTCAGGGAGAATTTGATAACGGTTGAGATAGTAAGTGAAAAGTCTAAATTAGAGAAAAAGGTCTGAGTATAACGCCTGAAGGATGAATAACACAATAAATGGTAAAACAAGCCAAGAAGGTCACAAGCCAAAAAGTTGAAGAACTGTTTTGGGTGGAACAGGAGTTGGATCATGGCATGAGGTTGTAGGCCATCTAGGAGTGTACGTGGTTCTGTGCTGTGAGTGAGTCTGCATGCTTAACGAGTTCAGGAGCAAGGCAGATGATCACTTACCATCACTAAAGAGCTCAAGGACTCTTCCTGCTGACAAGTTCACAGCGTCTCTAGCACAGCCCTTCTGAGTGTCCTCTGTAGTAGCTGCTGACAAACATTTAGTCATTCATTACGTAAGAAACGGATGACGCTAGAAATGCTCCCTGCAAACCAAAGAGAAAAGAATAATATCCCATTAGGAGAATGTTCTATTATACTATTACTACCAGTAATTAGTTATGGACACCCCATTTCAACAGATGAAACCCCTATATCCTTATCTAACTGCAGTATATGTTCCATTACCTCGCTTGAGTCTCCTGGTTTCACAAATAGAAATGATACTATCTACTATAAAAAAGCTCACTGTAGACTGAAGAACAAAGGACAGCAACTTGTCTGTTCCCCTTCCCCCAATCCCCCAGCACTGTTCCGATCCCCCAATTCCCCAATAAAACTCTTAAAAAAAAAAAAGCTTATTGTAGGGACTGGCATATAAAAGGTTCTAAACACGTAAGTTATTTTTCCTCTTTCATTTGGTTACTCATATGGAACCGAAAGTTAGAGAGAGGATGAAAATAAATTGGAATGGAGAATACAAAAAAGTAAGGAACACTGAAAATTCCAAATGATAAGAATGTACGCTTGAAAAGAAACAGAATAAAAGAATATGATGTTATGACAAAGGAAACAGTAACTAGAGGAAAATACATAGAATGATAAATAAGTAAATGGGAAAAAAAGAAGCAGACACAGCAAAGTAAAGAAAATGTAAAATTAATAGTTATTTCTTATATAAGGAGGATTTACAGGAATGGTTTGATTTACTGTATATCTTAACTAGTTAGATAAAATTCATCTAAAAATACATTTTTCCATAACACAGAATGAGGTATCTGAAAAATCTTTGGCATTAGAAAGGGCAAGGAGAAAGAAAACAGGACAAAATATAGAAAAAAAGTTATTTAGAAACTAACTCCATGATGACCGTAAATTCTAAAGTGCATGAGCTTTGCAGCTGCGGGGAATTCCAAGGTGTCTCAGAAGATGTACTGGAAATTTGTGTAAGTTATGGAATCTTTGTAACAATTCCCAAATAGTTACAAGTATCCAGGGGGAAGATATACCAGAGTTTTCAGATGTTCAGCTCTATGGTCTTGTGTCAAGGACGTCTGCTCCATTTTATTGCATTCTTAATTGAAAATCAGTAACCCAGCACTGTATCAAAACCTTCCCAGCACTTACTGTTCCCACTTTCCTTCAGTGGTGCATGAATAATGAAATTGAAATAAGTACTGCTTACCTCACCACAGCTCAGCAACTTGAAAACTATCAAAGTATTTTAGGAAGAAAAGTGGTTTGTTTTCCCAAAACTTTAAGAAATTACAAAACATGAAGTACTGAGATGGGAAACATTTACATGTGATAAGGAAGATCATTAGCACAATGAGGTAGCAGTGATGAAATTGGGGAGTGAAGGGGCAATATCAAGTCAAACAACCTGTCCTTTTGTTCTCATATTGTCAAGGTTTATAACCTCCTAATTTAAAGATGCATGCTTAAAGATTGTGTCTTCCATGATGCCACATAAAATTTAGTCATTCTAAGCATTGGTAATTACTAGCACTTGACCACCTTTTAAGTAGTATTTGTTTCTTCAAATCCTAGGAATAATGCCAAAAAGATGTACTGTTCAACTTTGCATAATCTTGTTTTTACAAATTGTGGTAAAATATACATAACATAAAACTTACTACCGTAACCATTTTTAAGTATACAGTTCGGCGATGTTAAGTACATTCACATTGTTGGGCAACCATCATGACCATCCATCTACAGAACTCTTTTCATCTTTTCAACTAAAACTCCATATCCATTAAACACACACACACACACACACACACACACACACACACACACACACACACAAACAAAAAAGCAAAACAAACAAAAAAAACCTCCACATTTCCGCCTCCTCCTAAGCCTCTGATAACCACTATTTTACTTTTTTACTTTCTGTGTCTGAATTTGACGACTCTGGTTACCTCATGTAAGGAGAATCACGAAGTCCTTGCCCGTTTCTGATTGGCTTATTTCACTTAGCATAGTGTCCTCAAGGTCCATCCAAATTGTAGTATGTGTCAGAATCACCTTCTTTTTTAAGATTAATCTTCCATTATATGTATACATCACTTTTATTATTTTTTAAATCTATCCATTCATTGATGAGCACATTGTCGGCTTCCACCTTTTGGCTGTTGTGAATAATGCTACAATGAACATGGGTGTACAAATATCTCTTTGAGATCCTGCTTTTGTTTAATATTTACTTTCTCTCTCTCTCTCTCTCTCTCTCTCTCTCTCTCTCTCTCTCTCTCTCTCTCTGGGACTGGACAATAATGTACTCTCTATTATCCTGGATTTCTAGACATAAGAAAGGAGCACAATATCAGAATCTCACTATGAAATTTCAACAACAAAAAAACAGTGGCTAGGCTTATTACTAAAATATAAGAGACTAGAGTTCTCTATACATTTTTTAATACATTTCTCAGGTTTTAATTACACATACTGACTGCTAGGTCTTTGCCTCAGGACTACTGATGAGCTAGATATAAGATCCATAACAAGTGTGCAAAAGGTGCTGCGGGAGTTATTTGTGGGACATTATTTTCACTACTAACATTGGAATGTTTCTAAAGAAGGCTGAGTAAAAGTTTTCTAGGCAGTTAAGCAGAATCCAAGAAAAGGTGTCCTTGACAAAAGGCAATGATATGAACAAGGGAGGATTAAATCACTTTGGAGAATTAAGAATAAAGAACAGACTATGATGCCTAGAAAATATGCTACAAAGCAAAATGCGTGTGAGATACTAGTCTGACATGGTGTAAATGATCTTGAATTCCATGTGGACTTGTTCTAGCTCAGATGCTAAAAAGTTAATATTTCAGTATGGCAGAAATCTATTTTTACTCACATACAGTTCTAATACGGTGCAATTCAGATGAGCAAGGCCGTTTTTCATGTGGTTATTCAGGGATGTAGGACTCCGTGAAAACTCAGAGCCTTGTCACTCCCACTCAGTTCTATCAGTCAGAACTAAGACATATGGCCCCACCTAAATAAAAGAGAGGGTTGGGTATGTGGTGTAGCTGTGCACCAGAGTGCAAGGGAGCATGATTTACGTTAAAGTACATGTATGTAACACAATAAGCAAAATGGAGCTCTGGACGTTTGTTTACGAGCTGGGAGTGATTGGAGCAAAGTCAAGTCAGCGAGGACATCTGTGCTCTGTACAATGCAGCAAAAGGGCTGATGGGACTCTATGAAGATCTTTTCCTCTGTTGATCTCAGTGTGGAAAATGATGGATCAAATGCCTCTGGGTTCTCCCTCTTGTCCCTGAACCAATAGCATATGGTGACTCTCATACAACCAGCATCAAATAATTAGATATTTTACTAAAACATCCATCATCAGTGCTCCTGGGAAGCTAATTTTGAGTCCCTTTTCAACACAGGCACAGCTGATCTAACTATTTTATAGTCCAAGTTTCATGTTGAAATGGAAAAGAAAGGAATTGTATCTCCTCTGTGACATGCCTAAGGATAAAAGAGCAGAAGGGAATTTGATCCTACTGAGGAGTTGATTGCATTTTCTTTTTTTTTTAACCTGTATGACATTTTGACAATTGCTTTTGCTGTAACTTTTAAAAAAGAAAAAAAATAGGTTAAATTTATTATGCTTTTGGAGCTATCATTTACCCATCTGTAAACATCTGGACACACTTCCACTCAGGCTATTAGAAAGCCTTCAGTATCCTCCTAAGACATTAAAAAATTGAATGTATTTGTCTAGAATAATATAAAAAAATTGTAATGGATCAAAGAATAATAAAACCTTAATACAGGATAAACTTTAGCTGTCCCCTCAATCAAAATGAGTACCTTTGGCACCATTACTGACAAGCAAATATGTCAGAAAGCTTACTGTGAGTGAACCCAGTGATCTTTGAAGAACTCTAAATGTCATAATGGTTAGGTGACAATACTAGTCAAGACATAAGGTATAATTCCAAAATAGCAGTAGTAGTGAAAGAGGAACAGGGAGATTTGAAAAACTGCATCCCTTCCTCCATTCACGGCTAGAGCGATCATTAAGTCTGGGTGGTTCAAATAGTCATACATCTGTTTAATTGCTTCGTTTGTTTTAAATAATTGAAAATATATCAATTATATAGATATAGATAGATATAGATATATCTTCAGACCTTGGTGCACTCTATTAATGGAAGGCATGTATGGGAAAGGTAAACAATTATACAGTTCCTCCACCTGGTATTTAAAACAATAGAATTCATGATTTTTGAAGTATGTAATATGTATGGGGCATGGTGATTTCTGGTAAATTCCTGATTGAGTTAATGGTGACTCCATTCCTTCAGTTAGGTAAGCCCAAAAATGTTGGGACTCATATTTGACATATCTTTCTCTCACAACTCCAATGCAATCCACAAGTGCACAATAAATGTGTCAAATGACATGAATCTTAATTACACAATGTATTAGCTTTGGAACATTGAAGAAAATTAATTAGAACTCCAAACTTCAATCTTTTCCTTATATAATGCAAGTAATAACGATAATAACAGTAAGAATAAGAACAAGCTCATCACGTTGATGGGATTGTAAAATACGCTAATATATAAAATCTTATCTATTTAGCAAATAATGGCCATTTAAAAAAATATTGGTTCTAAACTTTGTCATTTATTTTAAACTTTTCTCTTCAAAACTCCCCACCTCCAACACAATCAGTTTAAATTTTAATAAGTTCAGCCACTATAAAAACCTATCCTTTCCCAATCTTGAGAGATGCAATACATCTCTAAGCCAAACCCTACCACTAAAACATTAAAGCATAAGAGCATATATCAAACCAGGTTATTTGTTACATTTGTTATCCTTCCAGAGCCTCTCCGCCCCCCCACCCCCCACCCCCGGTAAGTTATGTTCTTCAAGTGGACTAGGAGAAGCCCACTCCATTAGTTTATGTGCAGTCCAAGACTTCAGGTGCTTTATGACTTAGTTCAGACATGATCATCTCAATTTCTAAGAACAAGTAGAGAAGGGACACAATCATCAAGGTGAGAAATACAGAAGGCCCCTCATCCTGTCCTAGTTGCTTTGCCCTTCCATTTAAGTGAATGAATTGGGAACTGTACTAATTTATTCACCCAAGCTTCGTATTAATTCAACTTTCCAGAGACAAATTGTGGAGGCTAATTATGATTGTTGATATGTTTAAATGCTAAAATGGCTCAGAAAATTCACAACTATCAAGTATATTAGTCTAGATAGCCCAAGGTATTCTACAGTAATATAAGAATCCCCAAAACTTAATAGCTTAACAAAATGCAGGCATATTGCCTACTCAGTCTGTATGACCATCCACGTCAGTTCCTTATCATTGTTATTCAGAAACCCAGGCCAATGGAGAGGTAGAGATTGTGACTCTACCATCGGCCCAGAAGGGTAAGATCTAGAACTATCGCTGAACAGTACGAATGACCACCAGACATATGAAAACAAAAATAATTGCATTGTTTTTCTAAGCAATCATTTTATTACGTAAAAGTTGTTTATATCAACTCATTCATAAATAGAAGGCATGAAAATAATTCAAGCCAAAAGAGAAATTTTGCCTCTGGTTGCTGAATATTTATAACAAAGTTGAGATTTAGCCTCTACTACAAAATCTCTTTCATATAGGCAAAAAGAAAGTGAGTTTGTCTTCCATGAACCCCAGAGAATCTGAGAAGGTTCTTTTATAGCTATATGATGTGTATGATTCAGTACATATTTATACATTTATGTATAGAAGAAAACACATGCAAATATTATAAAGGTAACACAATTAAAATATTATTAAAACCTCTGGAAACTGAAGTAGATGAAACAAGAAGTCATCAAATTTTTTTCTATAAATGGCTAAAATATTTTAGGTTTTATGAACTAACAGGCAAAACAGAGAATATTAAATAAGTAGGAACACATAAAAAGAGAATATTGTATACAAAATTTTACTGATGTAATTTAATGTATAACAATTGAGTACAAATTTTAATACAGGTCTACTAATTAGAAGAATGAGATTCTGTTTGGGGGATAATATTTGGCTTAATTGGGGTTCAGAGCCAGTGTTCCTTTTTATCAAAATCAATTACAGATGTTCATCTGTTCAAGGTGATCTTTAATAAAATTGTACACATTTTGGGCCAGCCGAGTGATGCATTGGTTAAGAGCTGGCTTGGGATACCAGAGGGCCCTGGTTCAGATCCCACATGTGAGGGCCAGTGACACTGCCCTCTACAGCTAAGATGCTGAACAACAGCTCAACCTGGAGCTTGGCTGCCATGAGTCGCCAGCGACGGCAGATGGGTTGCCATGGGCTACTGTGTGTAGCCAGTAGCCAGCGTGAGCGGCCAGCAGCTGCAGTGAGCGGCCGTCCAGAAGCCAGCGACTGATCTGCCTTGCCCGGGAAGAGCGCAATGATGGTGCCAACTTGTGCCAGTGAAGCAACATCCTCCACAACTAGACTGAAGAACAAAACGACAGCAACTTGTCTGATCCTTTCCCCCAATTCCCCAATAAAAATCTTTAAAAAAAAAATTGTACACATTTCATATTAAGGATGTCTTTTTACATATAGAGATACTACAAATTCTGATATCAGTCCCTACACATGAGGTTTTGATTGAACATATTCATTAGTTTGAAGACATTTATAGAATTCTAATATATTCTTCTCTTGATATTTAACTTTTAGCATGCCGTTACTTTTAGATAAGTCCTTCTAATTTAAAAAGTTGGTTAGAAGCACTTTAATTTCCCAGTTAAATATATTTGAAAATATGAAAAATTTCTTGACATTTGCTCTAAAGTTCAAAAAGCATTCCTAAAACTGTAGTTGAGCTTAGGGAAATATATCTACTTTAAATCTGTGTGAGAATGGAGACCTCTATTGTTTAACTTTTGATAGCATGGCACGTATACAAAGCAACTTGACATTACTTTTAATTCAAATATCAGTTCTTGATATTTTTTCATAGAAGCACTATTTTCTTTGTAATTAAATTTGTAAGATAAGCACTATATTACTTTGTAATTTTATGTTGAACTCATTAAGAGACTTTATCAATTCTTCAGCAAAAGCTAATTTCCAAAGCCACTTAATGATCAATAACAGTGTTAAATGGCTATTTTTATCAAGCAGGAAATTTTCAATCTTGGTCCCGGGTTGAAAGTATCACAATAAAACTTTACCACTGTAAAACTTTTGAACTACTATATGGTAGGGTAGGTAGTTCAACCCAGGACAACGAGCCTCTATTTCTGACAAAAATTCATGATTTCACAATGAACGAGAGCATGAGAGGATGCATGGGAGCAAATGAACTTCACTACTGACATTGGTGCGAAAATGCAAGGTAGATTGAATGTTCTCACAAAGTACTTGCTGGTGAATAATATGATGAGTAACCACAGGCTCTGTACACTTTCCAAACATTGTAAATCTGTTTAACTAGGCATTTTTCTGCTTCAAATATATTTTTTCCAGAGCAACTGTAGTGTATTTTACAGGATTCAACTTCAGGTTATACTCAGTGTTTTCCCAGCTTCTTTGAAAAATATTCTCCTGTAAGTTTTCCATGAAGACCATCCAGAGAGGCTAATTTTCAGTGACTTCTTGGCGTTGACTCTACGAGTAAACAGCAATTGAACAGCGTCAGTAACATCTGTTAACTAATCAAGAGACATGCTATCGAAAATCATTGCCTTACACCTGAAACTGACATAAAATAATACTGAGTGTCAACTATAATGGGAAAACAAAAACAAAAACAAACACAGTCACGGGGATGTAAAGTACAACATAGGGAATATAGTCAACAGTATTGTAATAAATATGTATAGTGCCAGGTGGGTACCAGATTAATCGAGGGGATCACTTTGCAAGTTATATAGATGTCTAATCACTATGATGTTTTGTACACCTGAAACTAGATATAATATTGTATGTCAATGGTAATCGAAAAATAACTTTTTAAAAATTAAAAGAAATCATTTTTCTTTTTTTAATTGACTGTGATGTCAAACTCTTTGATACACTGCTCTCACCAAAGGCTACCTCTTAAAAAGTTTGTTTTTTGTGTCACATGTTTTCAGCTGCTGCTCTCAAACATGATGTTATTTAACTCACTATCAGTAAATGTTTTTTTCCTGTTTGGCTTACAAATGAGCTACACAGAAACTTACTTTGCTGGCAGGCACATTTTAATTTTTCTATTTTTATAAAAAAAATTTCTGCTGTGATGACAGATTTTAAATTTCCTAATGTTTTTGACCATTGCTTTGTTGTGAGTCAGAGCTATTTGATGAGTGCACTGGTTCAATGTACGTTGTATTCTTTTAGCACAACTTCAGTGTGATTACATAACAAAGTCAATCTTTGCCATCAAATCCAATATCAAAATAAGCCACAGTTGTCTTATAAGCACATCATTCAAAGTATACTTTTCCCTTCATTTTTTCTGTCAAGAATTGGTATGAACTGGTAAAATAAGGTAAACTGAAATAAAAACAAAAGTGTTTCAGTGGACATTCCACAAATACTGGAAATGCTGTGGAGCTGTCACTGATTCACTGAGCTCTGTAGAGCGCTGAGTGACATGCAAAGCACCATGTGTTGTTTCTCTTGTAACTGCTCAACTCTGCCATTGCAGTGCAAAAACAACCACAGGCAATACATACATGAATTATTACAGCATTTTCCAATAAAACTTTATTGTTGGACACTGAAATTGAATTTCATATAATCTTTATGTGTCATAAAATCATATTCTTCTTTTGATAATTTCAAGCATTTAAATATGGCAAAACTAATCTTAACATACATGCCATTATTAAATCAGGCAGAGAGCCAAATTTGACTTGGAGTGATATTTCATCAACCCTGGATTAAAAAAGAAACTTATGTTCAAGTAATTAATAAGAGAATTTGGGATATAAAAGTGTTTGGGGGTTTTCCACTTTTCAAAGAAGGGCAGAAAATGCAATCCAATATTCTAATGGAACCAGGCTACTTCAAATTGCAAGAATGATAAACGAGGTAAGAAATCCAAAGCAATTTTGGTTCTTGAATCCTGCTCTATGGAAAGATTTAGTTTTCCTCATTATCCTCAAACTTCCAAATTTTTACAATGATATGCCTTGATATGATCTCATTGTTTTCATTTTCATTTTGTGGGGCCTTTAAAAGTAGAAAGTGAAGTTTCTTCATGTGAAAATGTATCTTATTTTGTTAATGATTTTTTGCCTGCTTTATTTTAGGAACATACATTCTACATCTTTGTTCTCCAAAATTTTATTTCTACTTTTCCTTTTATGTTCTCTATGTCCTGGTGAAATTATAACATTTCAAAAACATCCCTTTACTATAAACGAATAAAGCTGAAGAAATATGTTTGAGTTGGAAGGGTTCTTAGAATTCAAGAAATTCAACTTTCCTTTTCAATATCTGCTCCTCTCTCTGAGGCCCTAGTAAATGTTTCCCAAACACTTAGGAGCCCACATCCAAATCTACAACTGATGGGATGTTATAATATAATTACTAAACCAATCCTAACTCAGAACATTCACCATGTGATTGATTCACTTGAGTTGACTGATTGTGAAAGCCTTTTAAGTACAGACAAATGTTATAAGTTGCGCCAAGTAAAATCTAAACATCCCTATTTTTTTACTCTTTTCACATGCCATGAGTTCTAAGGCCCTAACTATCCCCTAAACAAACTCCTAACTGGCAAAGTGCCACTTACTGTTCGCTGGCAAGTATCAATGTCAGCCCTCCAGATGTGGGCTGACCTTGGTGTAAAAACACAGGACTGTTTCCTTCTTTTTTTTTTTAAATTTTTTCTTAAACAGTCATCATATTTTTTTTTAAAGATTTTTATTGGGGAATTGGGGGGATGGGAACAGTGCTGGGGAATTGGGGAAAGGGGAACAGACAAGTTGCTGTCGTTTTTTTTGTTCTTCAATCTAGTTGTGGAGGATGTTGCTTCACTGGCCCAAGTTGGCACCATCATTGCACTCTTCTCTGGCGAGGCAGATCAATCGCCGGCTTCTGGACGGCCGCTCACTACGGCTGCTGGCCGCTCACGCTGGCTGCTGGCCACACACGGTAGCCCATGGCCGCCCATGGCCATCCACTGCCACAGGGACTGCAGCCCACGCCGTCGCCGGCGACTCATGGCAGCCCAGCTCCAGGTTGAGCTGTTGTTCAGCATCTTAGCTGTGGAGGGCAGTGTCACTGGCCCTCATATGTGGGATCCGAACCGGGGCCCTCTGGCATCCCAAGCGAGTTCTTAACCATCGCGCCACTCGGCCGGCCCTGTTTCCTTCTTTGTATTAAACATAACACTTAAAAGGATTCAACTAAGTAATATTAAAATTGTATATGAATTAATTGTATTGGTTTATTTTGAAAATTAGTTTATGTTTTCATATATGCTACTCCCATCATCCCAATAGTTCTCACAAAATGGTATATCCCCCACTTTATAAATGAGATAACAGTTGATGATGTTAAACATTTCTTCCCATGTTCTATAACTGCAAAGGAAACCCAAGATTTAAAACCAGACTTGTCTGTATATTTGCATTAGAAGCTATTTTTTACAATTATTTCCTCCCTCCCTTGCTTCCTTCCTTTATTCTTTCATGCATCGAGATCTGTGAGCATAAACTAGATCATGACTCGAATTCAGTCAAGTGAAATGTAAAGTACCTTTCCAAGTTTCTGAAACGTCACTCAGCATATATATATATATATATACATATATACATATACACACACACATATATATACATATATACATACATATATATGTAGATGATATATTATATACATTTTATATATATAAAATGTCTATAGATATCAGAATTGGCATCAGTAGATCAAAGATACATTAATAAACCAGAGTCGAGCACTGCATAATGATGTTTCAGTCACTGATGAACTGCATTCACGACAGTGGTCCCATAAGATTATATAAGATTATAATAGAGCTAAAAATTCCTACCACCTAGTCATATCACAGCAGTCATAACATCACAGTGCAACACATTACTCACGTGTTTGTGGTGATGCTGGTGCATAAAAGTACAACACATACAATACATAATACTTGATAATGTTAGTAAATGACTATGGTACAAGTTTACATATTTACTATACTGTGCTTTTTATCATTGTTTTAGAGTGTATTCTTCCTACTTATTAAAAAAAGTTTGCTAAAAATCTATGCCGTTACGCCAGCAGCAGCCTTATACATCTCTGTTTACTGCACCTTTTGATTGCATCATTTTTTTTCTTGTGCTTAATTTAATCTTGCATTGTTTTGTACAGTAATAGTCTGTACAGAGTTGTAGCCTAGGAGTAATAGGCTGTACTATATAGCCCAGGTGTGTAGTAGGCTATACCATTTGGTTTGTGCAAGTGCCCTCTATAATATTCACACAGCAAAATCGCCTAATGGCACCTTTCTCAGAATGAATCCCTGTTGCTAAGTGGCTCATGACTGTATATGACTTTAAGATGTGTCTTTCTTTTCTTTAATTTTATTGTCTTTATTGGATAAATAGTTTAATTATGAATAGGGTAGAAAATGCTACTTAAGTTTAATTCACCAATTTTAAGCATGAGTTACCTCACATTTTCAAATCTTGCCTGATAATAACATAACTTGTCATCAAGCGGAATAATCTTTTACATCTTTCTCAAATCTCAGAAGAAAAGGGACTCAAAGTCTTTAAATGACACAAAGGGTTGCTGCATTTTAAATCAACATAATCAAACTGATTATTTTTCTGGATAGTGCCATAAAGAAATAAACTGTGTTTGAAAAGCATTAGGTAAGTGCATCAAAACAATATTTTTAATGGACTATTCCTGGTTAGTACACTTCCTCTCCTAGAGTTCTACAGTCACACTAGATGTTCAAAGAGAAAGCAATAGCCATATAAATTACTTCAAAATAAAGTAGATTCCAATATTTTATAAATCTATGTAAACCCCAGTCATTTGCTATTAAACACAGATTCATCTCAAGGTAGTGCTATGAATTGATTTATAATCTGACATAGAACCCCACCATGACTGATGTACACAAACCCCCGAGGAAACTTCGCTGTATTCATTCTTGATCCACATGTTGACTCACAAACGCACTGAGTGTGACGTTCAGAGATTGATTATCCTTATGTAGCAGTGATATTACTCTTGCAAAGCACTCCTGTACTTTCCTATTTATCTATATTACCTTGACTGGTCATCTGGGTACTCTTGCATGGTCTAGTGAGTAAACATGCTAGAAAAAGTCATAAATAATTGAACATTTATGGAGTCCAATTTTTTGCCTTCTTAACAGCAAAATAGCTCAGTTTTGCTCATTTGTTGGCATTACTTGATTAATTGAATCTGTATACGTAGCTCCTCCACTTCCCTGTTTCTTGATTTTCCTAAAATGTCCTTTTTTTTTAGACTCTATCCACTGCATAGGACAATAATGATTTATTGACCTTGAAATTTCACCTTCATATTCCATCAACCTTTAAAACACCTCTGGACATAGTTGAACTCTCCCTGCCTTGTGTGCAGGGACCACGTAAAGCTGTAGGGCATTAGCAGGGTGACTATATATTTTATCTTCCAAACCAGGACACTTTAGAAGGTGACAGGGCATTCTATTTGAAACTACAGTAGAACAATAAATGTAAACTGCAAATGGGGGTGCATGGTCACGCTTCGGATGAAGGAGAGTCCAGATGTTGGGTTCTGACATGGATTTGAATCTTAGTTCTGTCCCTTATCAACTGTGTGACCTCATGCAATCTAGACCTCAGATTCTTTATGTAAAATTGGAATAATAATCATACTTATCACAATACATTAGGATTAAATTATATAAAAGGCTTAAGATAATGTCCGGAACAAAAATATATATATACAGTTATTAAATGTCCTTATGTTTATTGTCATCATTTGTATCCTTAGTCCTGAGAACAGTGTCCGACACATGGAAAGTTTTCAATTAAGATATGCTGAATACATTAACAAAAAATAAATGAACAAATACATTAAGAACTGAATTTCAGTTGGAACTACATGAAATTATGGTTGCCTTTTACGATGATTCTGTAGAATAACTGGTACATACAGAGAGTGTGCTAGGGAGTAATCAAGCCAGTCTTCAAGAAACTACAAAATAAGTTCAAATTAATAGTATTCGGTAAAAAATTAATCTGCTTCATTTCTAAATGTATATTAAACCTCAGGGAAATTAATTGTGATGTCTATTTGAGTTCAGCATTAAAAGAGGTTTGTTTTTTTTTTTACTTTGGTTATCAAATATTTTTGTCATTGTCTCTTTTCTGTTTTAAAGGATGTGTTAATCAGGATAGGCTTGTTTATGTTGGTTAAACAAATAAACATGCAATACCAATATCTTGATATTGACACAACCCAACAAGGGTTTATTTGTCAAGCATACAAAGTGCACAGTGGGTCTGGGTGACTCAGCAGGGCAATGTCCCACTGTCCACAAAGTAACTGTTTAGATCCTATGGCTCTATTATCTTAACATGAGAACTCCTCTTTGATTATTGTGATTAGGAAAGAAAGACAGTTGGAGGGGCTCACCCCAGCAAATAAATGCTTCAGCATGGAAATGTCACATGTCATTTCAATCAAAAGCCATTGGCCCAAACCAACCATATGGTCCCACCTAGCCACAAAAAGGCCGAGAAGTATGAACTTCTCAAACGTCCATAGGCACAGATAATATGTGTAAGCATTAGGAGTCTCTGTTACAGATGTGTTATCATCAACATTAAAGAAAAAAAAACTATAAAGAACACATTTCTTTTCACTCTAGCATCACACCAAGACTTTCTGTCAGTTGTGTGAAAACTTTTTTCTTCATCTGAGCGTATACAGTATGGCATGTGTAATGGTGTTACAGCTATATTGCATAATTCTTTATTTCTTTAACATTGTATCATAATATGTATATATATCCCTACAACTTCAGAATTATAATTCTAAGAGTTGTATAATATTCCATCAAGTTAATGTACCAAAGTTCATTAAACTTAAGGATTTAGTTTGCTTCTAGTTTTAAGCAATAAAGTGCTGGGAAAATATTTGAAAGAGTTGGGAAAAACAGTAAATTATCAGAAATATGAGAGTGAGATAGATAAACAAAAAAAATATAAAAAAATTTGAGTAAAACCAGTAATGAGGTACCTCGATAATGAAAGCAAGCAGGAATGAGATAATGAACTATAAAAATGTTGAAATAAGTTAAGAGTCACTGAAGCAGTAGACTTGATTGAATTTAGCAAATGTTTAAATATAGAGAATGAAAAACAGGAAAGAGTTGAACACAATTTGGAAATGCTAAACTTACATGCCCATAGTGATAACACTGTATAATGTAGAACGTGGGAGAAAGAGCCAGCTCACATTTGATTGTGAACATGATGAGTTTGGGTTTTTATTTTATTTTCTTTTTAAAAATATTTTGGTTACTGACATCCTTTCATCCCAGTTTTCTTTTACAGATATGTCTGCTTCCCACTGTTAGTTCTTAGTTTCTGGTGAGGATAACACCACACGCAGCTCTAACACAAAGTCTGTGACCTAGGCCTGAGATGAATCCTTTTATTCTCTTGCTGCAGCAATGGAAGGCAGGCCAGCTGAAATCAAATGGTAAGCACTGCCCCTTCCCACTAGAACTGAAACTTTGGGAAGGTAGGTCACAGAGCTTCTGGATTCAGCCTTAAGCATTTCAGATTTTCATAAATTAAATTTTAGGGGAAAAAAAGTGCAGCTTTTGCAACATTTTGTTTTTAATTACTTCCTAAAATCCAGATTAGATACACCTAATAAGCCATGCAATTCAAATTTCACACTCACACTCTAATATTTACTTTATTTGTATTATTTATTAAAATTTCTCATATGCATAATTTAAAGATTAAAACAGTTTACATGCTTTATTTCAAAACTTGTAGTCCTACATGTTTTTCTGTTTCCCTCTTCCCAGAGGCAATATTTTCAGGTCTCTTTTGAATTTTGTTTGGAACTTACTTCCATGTCTCTAAATAATTCATTTGCATTGTTGCTTCTTGATTTTACACCAATAAGCAATGGCTATGGATTTATCACTATTATTAAATGATTATATAGCTCTTTTCACTCCTTCTATTACTATGAAAAGCATTCTCTTCTCCACATTCATAATAATTTTAGTTAAATAAACATCTAATGTTTAGATTATTATGAATATGTGTATTAGCTCGGGCTACTATAAGAGAAAATTTATTTTCTCACAGTTCTGAAAGCTGGAAGTCCATGATCAGGGTACCAGCATGGTCAGACTCTGCTGAAATCTCTCTCCTTGGCTTGCAGATGCTTCCTTCTCACTGTATCCTCACAGGGCAGAGACAGATCTAGGGTCCCTTCCTCTCATGAGGGGCTTGTCCCTATTGAATGAGGGCCTCACTCTCAAGGCCTCACTTAACTTTGCTTACCTCCTAAAGGTCCCACCCCAAATACAGTCACATTGAGTTAGGGTTTCAAATGTGAATTTTGAGGGAACGCAATTTACTCCATATTAATATATACATGATATAAACATCTCCATTTAAAGCTTTGGTAATTTAGCCAACATGGAAAAAAAAAGAGGAAAATAGCAAAGTAACTAATATATAGCTACTCTTTAGAGGGATAATAATGTTACTTTAATTCAAACAGAGATCAAAAGAGAGTCTGAGAATCTGAGATGCTTGGTCCTTTTAGATGGGTCAAATCCTAAATCCTAGCTATTATGAGCTAAATTGTGTCCCCAAATTTAATATGCTGAAGTCCTAACTTCGAGTAACTCAGAATATAACCATATTTAGAAAGAAGGTCTTTAAAGAGGTGATTAAGTTAAAATGAGGTGGGGTTTTTTGTTTTGTTTTTAAGGTGGGCCTTAGTCCAATATTACTTGAGTCTTTCTCAGTTTAGACACAGAGATATGAGACATGCACACATGCAGAACAAAACTGAAGACACAGTGAGAAGATACTATCTGCAAGCCAAAAGGAGAGTCCTCAGGAGAAATCAAACATGCCAACACCTTGATCTTGGACTTGTAGACTCCAGAACTGTAAGGAAATACATTTTTGTTGTTTAAGCCTCCCACTCTATGGTATTTTGTTATGGCAGCCCTACGAAACTAATATACTACCTAACTGGTAATTGAAAACTTTATGTGCATGCTTTTCTCTTTGCAAGGTCATACACTACTTGGAAATAGTAACTATGCCTTTTCATTTTACATCATCATCACAGCAACATGTGGGACACACTAGTTCCTCAATAAATATTTGTTAAATTAATAATAAAAGGAAAAGAATATTTACATTTTGATGCAATAGTTATTTTACTTGATAAATATTTTAAATTTTGAATGGCATAGCCATTAAATTTTGAAAGTTATTATATTTTTGGAGCATGCTTCTTTAAAAATATTGAAAAGATGAAATATGAAAATTTTAAAAATACCTGTTAAACCTTTACTAGTGACATTTGGGAAAAGTAATGAGAATCAAGCAAATGGTGTTTCTTTAAGCATATTTGTGCTAGAATTATGAACTAATTACACATCCTTCTTTTTTCATTCTTCTATCAACTATCTGCCTTTCAATTATTCATTCATTCAGCACACATTTAAGGGATTGCTTATTATGTGCCAGTTACTAGGGCTAGAGTGATAAAGGGATTCCTCCAAGAAATAATTTATTTTGATGAAATATACTTTGTGAGATTACATATACATACATTAACAAAGAAGGTCTACTGAAATTATTTCAAGGTGAAACCTTATCATTAACAGCAATTAATTACTCCATAAATTGATGATAATTAGCTTAATGCACCTGAAAGCTCTAGTGTCAAACTGAATTTTCCTCACCACCTCTACCAAAAGGATAGATAGCATCCAGGTGTTGGAGAGTGGTGGTTAGTGGCAGAGAACAATTAGCACAGTTTTTCCTCTTGAATTATGCTGTCCAGGCAGCCACACAGCCCTGTCCAAAACTGGCATCACATTATTCTACTGAAAATCACAACAGACGTTGCTTGCGACTGTAAAACATGCAATCCAACTGCATTAGAAGGATTACATTAAAAATAATTTCAAAGCAACATATCCTCTTCAGATCTCGTGAATTCCATCTTCAAAGTGTCTTCCTAATTAATTCGCTCCTCTTTAATAAAAACATCACTTTGAGTTAGCCTTTCTAATTCCATCATCTTTTAGATAATACTACCAACTTGCTCTCCCTCCAAAACACATATGTAATCATCTCATTTCCTGGCTTAAGTCTTTGTCTACCAAAGGCCAACCAATCTTCTAGAGCCTCCATATTCCTTTTAAATGCTCCCCTTCTGGATTCTTGCTCCAAACTTTCTGCATCCACACCGGATGCATCGTCATTGCCAGAACACAACATGTTCTCGTGCATCCACGCGCCCATGCATGCACTCCTCCCATGCCTGGAACTCCACATGCTGCACTTCATCTGCCTGGTAAACATCTACTCATCCTAACTTCACCCGATGGACATTTATGAAACATGAACCAAGTCTCAGTCACTGCACTAGAAATGAAAGATACAAGGGTGATTAGAACATGTTTCCTGTATTCCAAGGTAGTAGTGGGGAAAATATGCATATAAATAAGTACAATAGCTTTGAAGAAAAAAATGGCACTATAACAAACAAGATAAAATGATATATGAGAAAAGGAAGAATGATGGAAAGTTCAAAGGAAGTGACTTGGAGCTAAAATTTAAAACAATGCTAAGAAGCACAAGTGTGAGGAAAAGTGGAGCTTGGAAAAGACACTCGAGGCAGACGGGACAGAATACACAAAAGCACAGAGGTGAAGAACATCAGGAAGTGGTGAATCTGGCAAGATTGTCTTGGAAGATAAATGTGCAGAAACAGAGGCAGATAAAAAGGTATACAGATTCAGCTGTGTATCCTGAATGTGTATCCTGAAGACCCACTTTCAAAAACACAGCTTTATGAATGATTCATTCATAGCTCGTCCTTTTATTTAGCCCACAGTGTTCTTCAGATAGTGTGTGAGTGAAAAACTAAGTTATATGTCAGAGTCTTGCCATCTTAAATCTGATAGCAAGGCACCAGTTTTTTTCATGTTATTTATAACATGTCTGTATGTATATATACTTGTAAACATGTATGCACTTTTAACATAGAAATTTCTCTGATTGTAGACTATTTTAAAACACTATTTACATAAGAATCCAAAAATCTCGGGAAAATTGCTGGTACACAAATAGTTTGCAAATATTTTAGCACATCTCTATTGTTGTTTGCCTGATCATACTTCCTTGCATGTGTTTCAAAAATAAACGGAAATATTGTATAATGGTTGATCTGAGTTTCTTATTGTAAAGTATTTTATTCCAAGTAGAGCTGACTTTTAAGTGAATCTTAAAGAGGAAAACAAGCAAGTAGTTCCACTCATTAATTAAAGTTTTTATGATGATATTTGTCAAAAAGAAAAAAAAAGAAGTAATTGATGTACTTTTGGAAGGACGAAATGAGTGTTTTGTATGTAGGAATTCTATTTATGGCTAAACAGTTGACAGGTCATAAAATAATATATTCATTACATAAAGTTGCAATAAAATATCAATTTCAGGTTCAGCAATCTATTTTTATGTGGAATATATTTGAATGCTTACCAAGTGTTCTTGTCAGATGAGCAAAGACTTTATTTTTCTAATTCACTAATTAACATTGGTTAAAGGTTTTTCACTGAAACTTCTAAACACACAAATCCAATATGCAGATTCCTCACAGCTACTGAGTAGAAACAGTAGAAATCTCCCATATCAGCTTCCTAATTTTCTTCACACTTAAGGTTGAAAGAGCACCTGATAAATTATGAAAAACAAGAACTAAAGTTGAATCTAAGAATTACTAGAAAATTGCAACAGCGGTTAGAAATCAGAAACTGAGGTATGATCCTACCTTGACTATATATATATTTTTAATTAATTTATTTTTTTAATTGGGGAAATGGGGGGATGGGAACAGCGCTGGGGAATTGGGGGAAGGGGAACAGACAAGTTGCTGTCTTTTTGTTCTTCAGTCTAGTTGTGGAGGACGTTGCTTCACTGGCCCAAGTTGGCACCATCATTGTGCTCTTCCCAGGCGTCGCCGGCCTCTGGACGGCCGCTCACTGCGGCTGCTGGCAGCTCACGCTGGCTGCTGGCTACACACGGTAGCCCATGGCAACCCACTGCAGCAGGGGCTGCAGTCTATGCCATCGCTGGCGACTCACGGCAGCCCAGCTCCAGGTTGAGCTGTTGTTCAGCATCTTAGCTATAGAGGACAGTGTCACTGGCCCTCATATGTGGGATCCGAACCGGGGCCCTCTGGCATCCCAAGCCAGTTCTTAACCATCGCGCCACTCGGCCGGCCCCTACCTTGACTCTATTTAAAATTAATGATCAGCTTTCCCTTTTTCGTTTTTTTAATGTTCAGTATGTGAGCTGACTACACCCTATCACTTCCCTTTTTATAATACTTAACATGCGCCATCTGCACTGACCTTCCTCGAATGCCTTAAGTTCATTGCCATTCCTGAGATTTCCACATCCTGTTTCCTCTGCCTCAGCACATTGGTTTTCTTTCTCCCCTTTCTATTAAGTCAACACCACATAGCTCACCTTCCTCGACCTCAGTCTGCCTTCCTGACTGACACGTCTCTGGATCAGATCTCCCTTTTATGCTTTTCACAGCCTGCGTACTGTTTGTCCTGTTCCTTGTTCCCATGTTAGCAGCACGGCAGAGAGGTTCCGAGTGTCGGTTCACAGGAGTTTGAATCCCAGCCTTGCTGCTTATAAACTGTTTAAGGAATGGTGAGAAGTTGTGACACAATAAACACACAACTAAAGTTCTAGAGACAATCTGCCCAGAATCAAAGCCTTATTCTTCCATTTACTGGCTCTGCAAGATCTCGGGTAAATTATTAACTTCCAGGGCTCTTGTTCAGCAACTATAAAAACATGGACATCAATAGTACCTAATTTATAGGTCTGTTTTAAGTATTAAAACAGTACCCGTCAAACACCAGCTATCACATAAGATACATTATATAAAATACACTTACATAGGTAAGAATGTATCTCAGTACCTGGCATATATTAAGCAGTCAATAACTTATTTGATGTGATTTGTGGTAAAATAGATACCCCATTGTAAATGTATTGTCACTTTTGTGATTGTTGAATGTTTCCTCTCTGATTGCACAGTTAACAATGGTACCCATCTGTTGGACACTGTATCCCCAAGACCTAACCCAAAGTCTGCCATACAGGACATGCTCAATAAATAGAGCTACACATTGATTGAAGTACTCTTTCCCTTCAAGTGAAGGTTATAAAATCAAGTAACTTGCAGTAACTCCTTGGAGCTTTTGTGATATCTCAACTAAATAACACATATTAAAAATACCTATGGTAACTATTTAGTAAATGTAAATTGTTTTCTTCTTCCCACATCACTATGAAAAAGCACACATCTCTTCAATGCATCACATTTATGATCTGTGTCCATAATATGTATCTTCACTCTGTCATTAGGCCAATTTCCAGGACAATAAATGACTGTTCTTTTAAACTTTCACCAGTTATGGTAGTTTCACTGGGGAAATTATCTATAGACCTCCTTACACAATTCCAGAAGTTTTCCTTAAACTGATTTTTAACATTTGTTCTTCCTGTAGCGTTTTGTGCCACCTTGGGAGGTCACACTGAAAAGTGGGGTTAGACCAGGTGATTCTAAACAATATTCCATCCCATATTTGCTTGTACTCCTTGTTGGAAGGATGGTGAATTCTTAGCAACCACAGGAAGAACATGAATGTCCTTGATGACATTTTGCAAGCATGCAATCTCTCTCTCTCTCTCTCTCTCTCTCTCTCTCTCTCTCTCTCTCTTTCTCTCTCTCTCT